>NC_056729.1:498823229-498997442 GCF_019279795.1 Protopterus annectens | reverse complement strand
TCAATTTCCCAGGAAAACCTGTTGGAACAGATTACAATACACAACCTGTGCCCACCCCCAAAAAAGGAACAGGCTTTTATTCTTGCATGTTTCTGGTTCCCAGAAAGGAAGGGCCGTGGAGATGCATCCTAGACCTCTCTTTTCTCAACACCTTCCTAAAAGTACCTTCCTTCAAAATGCTAACTCTTCAGACCCTCTTCCCTCCGATCCTCCTACACGCCTTCCTGGCATCCATAGATATCGAGAATGCCTACCTGTATATTCCCATTCATCCCAAATTCAGGAAATTTCTACGTTTCTCTGTGGGATCCTGGCACTTTCAATTTTCTGCCTTCACTTTTGGTCTTTCTACAGCCTCAAGAGTCCTCACAAAATGTTTAGCACCAGTGGTCACTTTCTGCAGACTCCAAGGCATTCAGATCTTCTCCTACCTGGATGATCTCCTGTTCCAGACCAACACCCGAGAGGAACTGGTGAGCAACCTCCACTCAACAATAACCATCCTACAGTGCCTAGGATTCACCATCAACTTCAACAAATCTACTCTTGTCCCATCACAAGATCATATCTTTATAGGGTGCAGATTCCCAACAGACAGAATGATGATGCGTCTCCCACCCCAAAAGGCTCAGGAGCTCTGTCAAACCTTCTCAGAGACCCTTCCCCTAAACCATTTGTCAACAAGACAATTTCTCAGAATCCTAGGACTGATGGCCTCCACCATCCCTATGCTACCCCTGGCAAGGCTCCACATGAAGAAATTCCAATGGTTCCTGAAATCTGTGTGGACTCAACGTGCCCACCCTCTGGAATTTCCTATCCCATTACTACCTTGTCTCAAGAAGGAGCTCCAGTGGTGGCTACAGCAACTGTCCATAAATCCATGACTCCCCCGTTTACCCATTGCTTCCAACTCAGGACCTGTACACAGATGCTTCGGATACAGGTTGGGGGGAAGCTCTGGGCCACACACAGTTCAAGGACAATGGACCCCATCTCAGGGAAAGGACCACATAACTGTAAAGGAGATGAAGGCACTGATCCTAGCCTTTCAGTCCTTCCAGCCCCTGCTGAAGCCAGGACAGCTGCGAATCTACAACAGGCAATGGCTGCTCTGTAATATGTAAACAAGCAGGTGGAGGGGGGGACAAGATCCTACCTCCTGTGCAGATTAGCCTTACGAGTTTGGGAACTAGCATGCCAACTTCAGATTTCCTTACAGGTGGTATATATCACTTCCAATCAGAACTGTGAAGACACACTGAGCAGCTCCACAATACAGGCCCACAAGTGGATGATTCACGGGGATGTGTTTTGGACATATACCACCAGTGGGGTATTCCTCAAACAGATTTGTTTGCCTCCCCTCTGAACAAACAACTTCCAAAACATTTGTGCCAGAGAACCACATCTTCAGGCATGGAAAGTGGATGCCCTATCAACTTCATGGAATGGAAAGTTTCTTTATGCATTCCCTCCCCACCCTTCATTTCGGAAGTCCTGCTAAAGATTCAACAGGACAGACCGAAAATCTTGCTGGCCGAGAGCATTGGTTCCCACTTCTACTGCACCTAGCCAAGGGCAGTCATCACAAGTTACCTCACAGAGTGGACTGGATTACACAGAACAAAGGGCTCCTTCATCCAGCCACACCTAGAAATACTTCAACTGAACCTGGGGGTGATAAGAGCCCTGAAACCCTTTAGACACCTTTTCTTTGAGGACATGCCAGAAAACCCAATATGAGGTGTCTTACTAGAAACTTGGACCCACTTATAGAGGATCTCCCTTTGGTTCTTTCATATCTGTGTGAATTGCTCAATGCTGGCTTAGCATACTCTTCAATAAAAGCACATTTGTCAGCTGTACCCACCCACCCCCCACACCTCAACTTTGTGCTAGAGGAGCTCACCCTAGTGACTTTCAAGCCAGCCCTCCTCTAGCTTCCTCAAACATTACACCTGGAAAACCATTCTCCTGGTGGGCATGACCTCTGCCAGACTGGTCTCTGAGCTCCAGGCTTCTACCCCCTTCTTGGTCTTCCACAAAGACAGGGTTTTTCTTCAAGCCAACCCTTCTTTCATGCCAGAAGTAGTTAGAGTTGGCCTTAAACCAAGCCATTCACTTAACTTTTTTCCCCCTTTCCCCAAAACAATAGTGAGAGGATCCTACACACACTTGATGTATACAGACAAGTCAGGTTTTAACGACAAAAAACTAAACCTTTTAGAAAATCAGACCAACTATTTGTACATTTCCACCCTAGGACTCTGGGATTGCCTGTATCCAAACAGACCATCTCCAACTGGGTCTTCAAAACCATCTCATTCTGCTATGCCTACCATGGAAAATCCCTTCCCTGCTCAATCAAGGCTCACTCTACAAGAGCAGTGTCCTCCGAAGCTTTCCTCAAGGGGCAGTCTGTTTGGCCTTTCTGAGTGTGATGGAAGGGGGAAGTCAATACAAGGAACGATTCAGATTTTTTTCAACCCCCTTTTTTGGAAAGGAAAGAAAATCTCTTCCCCCTCTGCTCCTTTTTTCAATAAACTAAACAGTTAAGTGCCAGCAAACATCTGTTTAATAAGCAACGACAATGAGACTCTAAAAACAAGGGAAACGCTTCAGAAAGCCAAATACGTCCTCTCAGGCAGCATAACTGTCTGTTCAGCCTCCTCCCAACCATTCTGGCAATGCACCCTAAACTCTGAAACTTCATCTTCCCTTATGGTACCAGATTGTTACAGATGATGGGAAATCCTTCCTCCCTCCCTGAGTATTCTTCCTTGCTTAGTGAACAGGGTTTCTGTCTGTCCTCCCATTCTGCACCAGATGCTGGCCCAGGGAGTTCTAAAACCTGTTTTTGTCTGCCACTTGAGCAAATAGTTTTATTCAGTGATTTTTTTAGAACCAAAAAGGGAAGGCTGCTAGAGAATCTATACTAGACCTTTCCCTTCTAAATAATTTTGTCAAAATTCCCAAGTTCAAATTGTTATCCCTTAAGTTCCTTCTTCCTCTAATCCCCCTTGTAGCCTTCACAGTAAAGCAAGATTTAAAAGATGCCTCTTGTCACATTCCAATTGGCAAGTAGTTCAGGTGTTGAGGTTTGTTGTGTCTGAGTGACGTTATCAGTTGTCTCTTACCCCATGTACTTTTCATATCATCAAGGGTATTTAGTGTGTCTTGCACCAGTCATTGATTATTGCAGGCTCCAAAGGCATTCACAGCTTTCTGTATTTGGACAATTGTCTTACCTTTGCAGACCCCTTCCAACTGTCAAGATTCTTTACAAACTGCTCAGAATCTTCTACAGAGTCTGGGGTTTCAGAGCAGCCTTCAGAAATCTTTTCTCATACATTCCCACATAATTGTATTTCTGGGATGCCTTTTGGATTTTACCATGGGAATAGCCTTTCTTGCTCCTGGCAAAGTAGGTGTTCCAGCATCTCTTCCTGAGTTTCCGCAATGTAAGCCACACATCTGCAAGGGTATTTCTCAAGAGTTTGGGATACATGACATCTGTGATTCTCATTCTTCCCATGGCTAGACTTCCCAGATTAGTTTCTCAAGTGTTTTGGGTTTCTAATATGATGGCAGAAATGGACCCCATTCCTAAGTCTGAGTGCAATTAAAGTTGATGAAATTAGTATTGTTTCAGCCTTTGTTAGCCACAATGTGTACAGAATTGCCTCCTCTTGCAGTTCATATGGGTTTACATGTATTGGTAACAAAAGTGGGACCGTAAATTTTTTGTCCTGTTGCTCCTACCATTATTGGAACTGTCTAGATATCTTCCTCATTGCTCTCATGTATGCTTGCAAATATTGTTATTTTATAATTTTGTTGGTCTCTGTACATAAGATATGTAATCACTAGGTGTAGTAATTTAGGTAATCAACACTACTTTTGCATTTTTCATGGACTACTATAACTGGTATTTTCATCTCTTTTTGGAGTGGGTGATCCCAAGTTATATGAACTTAGAAACTTATTTATAATGCTTTCTGATTCAAGTTTCCAGTATTTCCCTGCTACGTCTGTATTGCAGTGTTTGCATAATTTCCAGTGCAACAGTCTTGCTGTATTTTTTTTCTTAGTCTTGCCATAGTATTATGCCTTTCAGTATGCACTGTCTACCATGAGTGCATCTCACACCACAACGAGGTGTGCAGCTATTTCAAGTTCTGTTTTACAGAACCTGCCTATGCCTGTTTCTCTCACTTTTTCAAAAGGACTTTGTAAACCAAAGTGTATGCAGTCCGGTATCTTTTGGTTTCAGTTCACCTCTCCTTAACCATTCCTCTGTCAAATGTTGATCAACGTGAGATTGTTCCAGGAGATCTCTGTGCTTGCCACTGTATTGTATACATGACAATTTTATTTCCTTCTCCCCTGATCCTTTTCCATATATAGGTATGTTGATATATTGCACATTCTGTTTGGAAATCAAAACAGACGTAGACAGTCTTGCTTTATTCCAAAATGCTTCTGCTAAAATAATCAAAGACCTAATTTTATACAACCTCTCATGATTTAAAACTTTTACTATGCTTGGATCTGATGAGGTCATGAGATATGTATGCAGTCCCATGGTTGCAGATCTGTACATTAGTCGATTTTGTGGATGCCCATACCTCCTTAAGAGTGAAGAATATATAATCTTGTTATGCACTTGTTTTTTTATATACAGTTTATAAACATGAAGCATTTTTCTTGTTTGTGTCCAATTAATCTGTTACTTTTTGGAGCCAGTCAATTGCACCCAAACTAAGTTAGACTAGGAAGGGTAAACTGATTTTATAGCTTGTACTTTATTAGATGTCAAGGCAGTTTTCAATATTAGCTTTGGTCTTCTGAAGTCTTCCTTACTGAGCTTTATTCTCTTGTTAATGTTTTATTGCTGACCCTTCATCTCGTCCCAAATATTTATACATTCCCTTCTGCTCAATTTCATTTATATCACATTCCTGTCCAAGCTTGATTATTTTTGTGGTGCTACAGCAGATTTCCTTTTTTAATGTTGCTTTTACACACAGTTAAAGACCAGATGTCTTTCTTGTCACCTAGAAAGTTTTAACCATTTGTAGTGCTTTCAGCTCATCATCTGATGAGCCATACAATTCTAAGGCATCCACAAAATATCGATCAGATGCCTTTTAAACGAGATTAGTTTCTAAGAGTTGAACTATAACCTTAAGTCCATTAAGCTGTTTGTTTAAAGGATTAGGTACGGACAAGACAGCAGCAGTGACACAGAATCACCCTGAAATATCCCCCTTTAAATTTTTGTCCTGGCATAGTAATTTGCCCTTTGTTATAGCTTAGCTGTGAAGTGATTTGCCACTGTTTTATAGAATACAGAATGTAATTGATCAGTTTAGGGTGCATCTTACACATTTATAAGCATTCCATCATCCATGAATGTGGGTTGGTGTCCAGTGCTTTCTTTGAAATCTACCCATGCCATGTTTAGATTCTTCCCATTTTTACAACTGTTATGACTTTGTTTAGCAACAAATGAGTCTTTGTTCCATATTTTCTTTTATTATCGTTTTGTTCTGTTGCCATAATGGATTTTTTTCTAAATGACTTTAAACTGTTGGCATCAACTCCAGTATATCATTTGTATATTGTCAGAGGGCAAGTTATTGGTCTGTAATTCTTAAGATAGCTTGCAGGTTCACTCTTAAGGTGGTGTATAATTTTTCCTGTTAACCCAGTTGGTGTTTGAGATGCATATATAAGTAATTGTTACTCTGGGCAAAATCTTTGTGCAAGGGTGTTACTACCTTTTATCAGAAGTTGAGGACTGCATGTAGGCCAGGGCTTTCCAATTAGGAGCGTTTCTTAATTTTGCCTCAGCTTCTCTGACACTTGCTTTATCCCATTTCATGTCCTCTAAATTAGAGCTTCTTAATGCATATGTTGCTCATCTGGTCAGGATAAAACAGACTACCATTTGTGGGTTCTGTTCAAGCAGCTTTATTATATACGAACACATTAGGATTGAGGCTTAGTAACTTTAACATAGATAAACTTATAAACAAACTAGCTGTCACACTCGTACATGTTCTCATTCTGGCTGCACTCTGAAAATGGCAATGAAGCTAGCACATGCTTGCTGTTATATATGCATGTGCTGTCCTTGGAAATGCTTCTTAAAGGTACAACACACACACACACACACACACACACACACACACACACTGTTCTACGTCCAACCTCTTTGAGAAATAAGTCATGCAGTATTGATGACATTGATTGGCATGCAATTGATACAAAATAATTTTTTGACATGCAATTATACAGAACTAAATACATATAGACAATTATGTCCAGGTTGCTGTGTATTTTGCGCTAGGTCTGGAAATACGACCAAATCATGTGACATAGAAATTAGAATTAGGTCTAGTAGCCGAGTCTCTCTGCTGAATGTTCAACCATTGGGGACATCAGGAACATCATCAGGAATGAAGACATGATGTTAAGTTTCTCTCTGCTGAATGTTCAACCTTTAGGGACATCAGGAATGAAGACACGATGTTAAGTTGTCTATCTCAACTTCGTTCTTGCTGGTTGGGATCGGAGCCGATCCTCGGCTCCGACTCTGCCATCTTCAATAGCTCGAGAGCTGCTTACTGGCTCAAGGCGACCCCTTATCCCATAATGCCTAGTGATAGCTACCCAGATCTCATTTGCCACTTCAGCTGCGAGGTGTCGTTTTTCTGGGTCAGGCTTGTATAGAGTTTTTTGTGTAAGTTTTTTTCACTAGAATTTAACTTTTCTAGTTTTTTATTATTAGCGATAGTTTTGTCTCTGTGATAGATAATTGTTTAGCTTATAGTATCCCTCCCTTTGTTGTAGAACTCGTTTAACGTAGAGAGTTCTCCCCCACCCCTCCCCCCTACCTCTTCTTGTCAGGTTAGCCATTTAAGTTAGAGGCTTTCCTTCTGTTTTGTTCTTATAGGCTAGCCGTTTAAGTTAGCCTTTCCTATTATCTTTAAAAAAAAAAAAAAAAAAAACTTTAGCTATAGTCTTTCTTGTAGACTGTATATTGCTTCTTGTTATTACTGTTGTAACTGGTTTTCCTTCTGTTAAGAATGTCAAAGGAATCCAAGGTTTCTGAGTTCAAGAAGTGTGACTCATGCTGTCAGAAAATGTCTCTGACAGATGGGCATACTTCTTGCGTCTATTGTTTAGGCACTGTGCACCTGCAGGACTCTTGTTCTATTTGCCATGCCTTTAGTCCTGCAGGAGCATAAGAACAAGCTTATTTTTAGGGGTCTTTTAAAACCCCAGGATTCACCGGCCAAGAGCTCACAGCCTGTGAAACCCCCTAAATCCACTAAGCCGTCGGCTCCAAGTTCAGAGCAGTCTTCGGTTCAGGTTTTACCTTCTACGTCTGTTCCGGCTGGCACTGACAAGACAATCTCCCCATTGGCTCCATCAGAGGCTTCGGAGCCGTCGCGCAGCCACAAGAGGCTGAGGGTCCCCTTCACTAGAGTCTGTGCATTCGGCTCCTCTGTCTCCTTTACTTCAGAGCGAGCGTAGTCACCGATCCTCTCACTCCTCTCGATCCTCGACTGTCTGATCATGATGAAGACAAAAACTGCTTGGAACCACCACGAATAAAGTATAAATCTTGTTTATTACCACCAGTGCGCTTCATCAGGTCTGATCATGATGTGGAGAGAGTGGTCAGTATGTTGCTAAAGTCGCGGGCACTAGACAAATTGTCTAGCCCTCCTCAACAGGTATCTGCTCCCCAGCCTTCACAGTAAAGCAAGATTTAAAAGATGCCTCTTGTCACATTCCAATTGGCAAGTAGTTCAGGTGTTGAGGTTTGTTGTGTCTGAGTGACGCTATCAGTTGTCTCTACCCCATGTACTTTTCATATCATCAAGGGTATTTAGTGTGTCTTGCACCAGTCATTGATTATTGCAGGCTCCAAAGGCATTCACAGCTTTCTGTATTTGGACAATTGTCTTACCTTTGCAGACCCTTCCAACTGTCAAGATTCTTTACAAACTGCTCAGAATCTTCTACAGAGTCTGGGGTTTCAGAGCAGCCTTCAGAAATCTTTTCTCATACATTCCCACATAATTGTATTTCTGGGATGCCTTTTGGATTTTACCATGGAATAGCCTTTCTTGCTCCTGGCAAAGTAGGTGTTCCAGCATCTCTTCCTGAGTTTCCGCAATCTAAGCCACACATCTGCAAGGGTATTTCTCAAGAGTTTGGGATACATGACATCTGTGATTCTCATTCTTCCCATGGCTAGACTTCCCAGTTTAGTTTCTCAAGTGTTTTGGGTTTCTAATATGATGGCAGAAATGGACCCCATTCCTAAATCTGGGTGCAATTAAAGTTGATGAAATTAGTATTGTTTCAGCCTTTTGTTAGCCACAATGTGTACAGAATTGCCTCCTCTTGCAGTTCATATGGGTTTACATGTATTGGTAACAAAAGTGGGACCGTGAATTTTGTCCTGTTGCTCCTACCATTATTGGAACTGTCTAGATATCTTCCTCATTGCTCTCATGTATGCTTGCAAATATTGTTATTTTATAATTTTGTTGGTCTCTGTACATAAGATATGTAATCACTAGGTGTAGTAATTTAGGTAATCAACACTACTTTTGCATTTTTCATGGACTACTATAACTGGTATTTTCATCTCTTTTTGGAGTGGGTGATCCCAAGTTATATGAACTTAGAAACTTATTTATAATGCTTTCTGATTCAAGTTTCCAGTATTTCCCTGCTACGACTGTATTGCAGTGTTTGCATAATTTCCAGTGCAACAGTCTTGCTGTATTTTTTTCTTAGTCTTGCCATAGTATTATGCCTTTCAGTATGCACTGTCTACTATGAGTGCATCTCACACCACAACGAGGTGTGCAGCTATTTCAAGTTCTGTTTTACAGAACCTGCCTATGCCTGTTTCTCTCACTTTTTCAAAAGGACTTTGTAAACCAAAGTGTATGCAGTCCGGTATCTTTTGGTTTCAGTTCACCTCTCCTTAACCATTCCTCTGTCAAATGTTGATCAACGTGAGATTGTTCCAGGAGATCTCTGTGCTTGCCACTGTATTGTATACATGACAATTTTATTTCCTTCTCCCCTGATCCTTTTCCATATATAGATATGTTGATATATTGCACATTCTGTTTGGAAATCAAAACAGACGTAGACAGTCTTGCTTTATTCCAAAATGCTTCTGCTAAAATAATCAAAGACCTAATTTTATACAACCTCTCATGATTTAAAACTTTTAATATGCTTGGATCTGATGAGGTCATGAGATATGTATGCAGTCCCATGGTTGCAGATCTGTACATTAGTCGATTTTGTGGATGCCCATACCTCCTTAAGAGTGAAGAATATATAATCTTGTTATGCACTTGTTTTTTATATACAGTTTATAAACATGAAGCATTTTTCTTGTTTGTGTCCAATTAATCTGTTACTTTTTGGAGCCAGTCAATTGCACCCAAACTAAGTTAGACTAGGAAGGGTAAACTGATTTTATAGCTTGTACTTTATTAGATGTCAAGGCAGTTCTCAATATTAGCTTTGGTCTTCTGAAGTCTTCCTTACTGAGCTTTATTCTCTTGTTAATGTTTTATTGCTGACCCTTCATCTCGTCCCAAATATTTATAGATTCCCTTCTGCTCAATTTCATTTATATCACATTCCTGTCCAAGCTTGATTATTTTTGTGGTGCTACAGCAGATTTCCTTTTTTAATGTTGCTTTTACACACAGTTAAAGACCAGATGTCTTTCTTGTCACCTAGAAAGTTTTAACCATTTGTAGTGCTTTCAGCTCATCATCTGATGAGCCATACAATTCTAAGGCATCCACAAAATATCGATCAGATGCCTTTTAAACAAGATTAGTTTCTAAGAGTTGAACTATAACCTTAAGTCCATTAAGCTGTTTGTTTAAAGGATTAGGTACGGACAAGACAGCAGCAGTGACACAGAATCACCCTGAAATATCCCCCTTTAAATTTTTGTCCTGGCATAGTAATGTGCCCTTTGTTATAGCTTAGCTGTGAAGTGATTTGCCACTGTTTTATAGAATACAGAATGTAATTGATCAGTTTAGGGTGCATCTTACACATTTATAAGCATTCCATCATCCATGAATGTGGGTTGGTGTCCAGTGCTTTCTTTGAAATCTACCCATGCCATGTTTAGATTCTTCCCATTTTTACAACTGTTATGACTTTGTTTAGCAACAAATGAGTCTTTGTTCCATATTTTCTTTTATTATCGTTTTGTTCTATTGCCATAATGGATTTTTTTCTAAATGACTTTAAACTGTTGGCATCAACTCCAGTATATCATTTGTATATTGTCAGAGGGCAAGTTATTGGTCTGTAATTCTTAAGATAGCTTGCAGGTTCACTCTTAAGGTGGTGTATAATTTTTCCTGTTAACCCAGTTGGTGTTTGAGATGCATATATAAGTAATTGTTACTCTGGGCAAAATCTTTGTGCAAGGGTGTTACTACCTTTTATCAGAAGTTGAGGACTGCATGTAGGCCAGGGCTTTCCAATTAGGAGCGTTTCTTAATTTTGCCTCAGCTTCTCTGACACTTGCTTTATCCCATTTCATGTCCTCTAAATTAGAGCTTCTTAATGCATATGTTGCTCATCTGGTCAGGATAAAACAGACTACCATTTGTGGGTTCTGTTCAAGCAGCTTTATTATATACGAACACATTAGGATTGAGGCTTAGTAACTTTAACATAGATAAACTTATAAACAAACTAGCTGTCACACTCGTACATGTTCTCATTCTGGCTGCACTCTGAAAATGGCAATGAAGCTAGCACATGCTTGCTGTTATATATGCATGTGCTGTCCTTGGAAATGCTTCTTAAAGGTACAACACACACACACACACACACACACACACACACACACACACTGTTCTACGTCCAACCTCTTTGAGAAATAAGTCATGCAGTATTGATGACATTGATTGGCATGCAATTGATACAAAATAATTTTTTGACATGCAATTATACAGAACTAAATACATATAGACAATTATGTCCAGGTTGCTGTGTATTTTGCGCTAGGTCTGGAAATACGACCAAATCATGTGACATAGAAATTAGAATTAGGTCTAGTAGCCGAGTCTCTCTGCTGAATGTTCAACCATTGGGGACATCAGGAACATCATCAGGAATGAAGACATGATGTTAAGTTTCTCTCTGCTGAATGTTCAACCTTTAGGGACATCAGGAATGAAGACACGATGTTAAGTTGTCTATCTCAACTTCGTTCTTGCTGGAGTTGGGATCGGAGCCGATCCTCGGCTCCGACTCTGCCATCTTCAATAGCTCGAGAGCTGATTACTGGCTCAAGGCGACCCCTTATCCCATAATGCCTAGTGATAGCTACCCAGATCTCATTTGCCACTTCAGCTGCAGGTGTCGCTTTTTCTGGGTCAGGCTTGTATAGAGTTTTTGTGTAAGTTTTTTTCACTAGAATTTAACTTTTCTAGTTTTTTATTATTAGCTTATAGTTTTGTCTCTGTGATAGATAATTGTTTAGCTTATAGTATCCCTCCCTTTGTTGTAGAACTCGTTTAACGTAGAGAGTTCTCCCCCACCCCTCCCCCCTACCTCTTCTTGTCAGGTTAGCCATTTGCTAGAGGCTTTCCTTCTGTTTTGTTCTTATAGGCTAGCCGTTTAAGTTAGCCTTTCCTATTATCTTTAAAAAAAAAAAAAAAAAAACTTTAGCTATAGTCTTTCTTGTAGACTGTATATTGCTTCTTGTTATTACTGTTGTAACTGGTTTTCCTTCTGTTAAGAATGTCAAAGGAATCCAAGGTTTCTGAGTTCAAGAAGTGTGACTCATGCTGTCAGAAAATGTCTCTGACAGATGGGCATACTTCTTGCGTCTATTGTTTAGGCACTGTGCACCTGCAGGACTCTTGTTCTATTTGCCATGCCTTTAGTCCTGCAGGAGCATAAGAACAAGCTTATTTTTAGGGGTCTTTTAAAACCCCAGGATTCACCGGCCAAGAGCTCACAGCCTGTGAAACCCCCTAAATCCACTAAGCCGTCGGCTCCAAGTTCAGAGCCATCTTCGGTTCAGGTTTTACCTTCTACGTCTGTTCCGGCTGGCACTGACAAGACAATCTCCCCATTGGCTCCATCAGAGGCTTCGGAGCCGTCAAGCAGCCACAAGAGGCTGAGGGTCCCCTTCACTAGAGTCTGTGCATTCGGCTCCTCTGTCTCCTTTACTTCAGAGCGAGCGTAGTCACTGATCCTCTCACTCCTCTCGATCCTCGACTGTCTGATCATGATGAAGACAAAAACTGCTTGGAACCACCACGAATAAAGTATAAATCTTGTTTTATTAATAAAAACGAGCGCTTTCACGCACACAAGTGCGCTTCATCAGGTCTGATCATGATGTGGAGAGAGTGGTCAGTATGTTGCTAAAGTCGCGGGCACTAGACAAATTGTCTAGCCCTCCTCAACAGGTATCTGCTCCGTCCACTTCTCTCTCTCTTCCTCCTCTGACTCCAATTAGTTCGGAACCAGAGTTCGTTGGGGTTAGAGTAGTGGAACAGTCGGGTCCAATAACTCTATCTCCTTCGGTTCTGACGTCGGCTCCGATTCCCTCGGTGGTGCTTTCTATCAAGGGATTTGGGTGCCGGGACTCCCTCGTCTGCTCCGAGGGGGGCGAGTGGCATCGGACCCTTGTCCGGCCCCGTTCTCCCTCTCGGAGCTTCGGCGCAGGTGAGCTCGGCTGCAACATCGGCCTTGGAGCAGTCTCCCTCGGTGCAGAGAAAGATTCCTATTTCTTCGAAACCGGAGCTTTCTCTGCATCGTGGCAGGGATGCCTTCAATGTCATGCGGAGTGTGCTGTCCCCTGAGTCAGCTCCACTATCAGCCCCACCGGCTCCGTCCCCTGTAGTGCCTGTGCCAACCTCTGCTCCTCCTCCAGACCATAAGCATAGGGAACTGATGCTCCAGGACACCCCATTGTGTGTTTCCTCCTCTTCTGAGGCCTCTCCTGATCACTTATATGAGCCCCCTCCGAAGAAAAAGTGTAAGAGGAAGCACATTGACTCCCCCGAGTCTGTCACTTCTGATACAGACTTAGATGATTCGGAAGGGTCCCCGAGATCCCCCTCTGAAGATGTTTCCTTCTCGGACATCTTAGAAATGCTTAAGCAGAGGGGGAACTGGAATCCCCTAGCCCCTTCTGAGGATGAGTCTGTATTTCTGGATGCCTTTGGTTCCTGACTTTCCTCCTCCTGGGTGTCTCCGCCTTTCGATCCACTTATGACAGTGGTAGTTAGAAGGGCTTAGTCAGCTCCGGATACAGTGGAACCAACTCTGAGGAGACCTAGTAAATTCATTACAGCACCCCAGGATAAGCAGTTCCTTTCGAAAGGTGTCCCTGTTGATGCTATGGTGGTAGCAGCAGCCACCAAAAAAGAGTTAGCGGAGACCTCTTCGTCTGTCTGTCCCCCTAACATGGAGTCTAGGACGATGGACAGATATGTGAAGCGAATGTTCGCTTCAGTGACCTTCTCTCTGAGGTCATTGAACTACCTGTCATTTTACCCGACTTCAAAGGGATCTCCTTAAAGAGCTCGGAGATGCCCTCCAAGATCCAACAGCTGAGGGAGCACAAGCCAAGGTAGCTTCCCAGCTAGCGACGCTTAATTCTGTTAACTCCTCCATGAGGCTCATTTCCTATGTAGCCGATGGGGCGAGTAGAGCCGCTGTTACCGGGGTGGCCCTTAGGAGGCATGCATGGATGCGGCTGTGTAACTTTGCAGAACCCTTTCAAGCGTCCTTCAACACTCCCTTTGATGGTTCCTTTCTTTTTGGACCACAGGTGAAAGACACTAGGTCTGAGAAAGAAGGCAAGCGTCTCTCTGCCATGGGAGTCCGTTTTTCCACTCCCTCTAGACCCTACCCCAAGGGTCAGAAGAGTGGGAAGATGTGGTTCCGTAAATCTCAGGGAGCCTTGCCTGACGCACGTAGTGATTTTTCCTCCAGAGACAGAGGGGGAAACAATAATAGACGCGGCCCTCGTGGCAGAGGGGGTCTGCAGAACCAGGGCAACAGAGAATCCTTCTCTGATAAGCCCTTCCAGCATCCCTGAAGGGTTGCCTGGCTGCTCAACTCTGGAGGCAATCGGGGAAAGACTTTCACTGTACCCAAAAGCCTGGCAAACTTTAACACAAGACAGATGGGTACGGTCTGTTATATCCGGAGTTTACAAAATTCCCTTCTATCAACCCCCTTTATTGTCGAGGAAGACCCTTCCAGATGTTCCACCCAATCTGAAGGAGCAAACAGTGATAGAAGTTTCAAAACTGCTAGAAAAAAGAGCCATCCAGGAAGTCCCGGCAGACCAGCACGGATCCGGAACTTACTCATGGTTCTTTTTAATACCAAAAAAAGACAGGGGACTGGAGACCAATTCTAGATCTCAGCAGACTAAACAGGTCTGTGCGAAGAACAAAGTTTCGGATGGTCACGATACAGTCCATTCTACCTTTTCTGGGTCAGGACAATTGGATGTGCTTGATAGATCTTCAGGACGCGTACTACCATATAAAGATGGACAGGCGCTCCAGGAGATATCTTCGCTTCTGGCTGGGGGCCAGTCATTATCAGTATACGTTTTACAGCGCATGGTGCACCTTCTTGTTTTTTCCCTTGTATTTGTTCTCGTTCTTGAAGGTGCTTTACCTGGCAGGAATTGTCTGCTTTTTTTTAGTAATAGAAGTTTCAAAACTGCTAGAAAAAAGAGCCATCCAGGAAGTCCCGGCAGACCAGCACGGATCCGGAACTTACTCATGGATGTTCTTCATTCCACATTGCTGCAGTCCTAAATCAATACCAAAGTCCGTCCAGCCGGCCCAATACCAAAGTATATTGACGCCGGGTCAGGGCGCATTAGGACGCGATGACGGCACCATATCCTCAGTCTAACAACACTAAGATTCATGCTGCAGCAATTTCAGCTCATTATGATTATTTTAATACCAAAAAAGACAGGGGACTGGAGACCAATTCTAGATCTCAGCAGACTAAACAGGTCTGTGCGAAGAACAAAGTTTCGGATGGTCACGATACAGTCCATTCTACCTTTTCTGGGTCAGGACAATTGGATGTGCTTGATAGATCTTCAGGACGCGTACTACCATATAAAGATGGACAGGCGCTCCAGAAGATATCTTCGCTTCTGGCTGGGGGCCAGTCATTATCAGTTCAGAGCTCTGCCCTTTGGTCTCACCATGGCCCCCAGGGTGTTCACCAAATGTATGGCAGTGGTCACGGCTCACCTGAGGCGTCAAGGATTCCAGGTGTTTCCGTATCTAGACGACTGGCTCTTTACTGCTGCCACCAGGCATCAACTCATACAAGCAAGGGACTACACAATCACAATCTGCTCCCAGCTCGGCATTACAATAAATTTTGAAAAATCTGCCTTGTTGCCTTGTCACTCTATCACATACTTGGACACAAGGGATACGTTTGCAAGGCCACCACTAGAAAGGGTGTCTGCAATCCATCAGCAGGTACAGGTTCTGATGCAGAGCAAAAGGATCCAAGTCAGGTACTTCCTTCAAACTCTGGGTTCCATGGCAGCAGCCATTCTCCTAATCCCACTGGCGCGCTTTTATACGAGAATTCTTCAGTGGCTTCTGTTTACGCAGTGGTCTTTCCAAGAGCTTACCCATGACTTTACATGATCATGATCACGGATGCATGCAAAAGGCATCTTTCTTGGTGGATGGTCTCCCCACTATTTACTCAGGGCAGACCTTTCATACAACCCCCTCCGGTAGCCACAGTGATGACAGACGCCTCCCTGATAGGGTGGGGGGGCATTATCTGGGCAGGACAGTCCAAGGCACGTGGCAACCTCACAAGTACCATCTGCACATAAACGTCCTGAAAATGAGAGCAGTGCTCCTGGCGTTGCAAGCCCTTCAAGACCCTTTCCTTCTGGGACCATTGCTATTCAAATGGACATGTCAGTGGTATGGTACATCAACAAGCAGGGCGGAACCAGGTCCCTACCCCCTGTGTCGGGAAGCACTCAGACTTTGGCAGTGGGCGATTTCCTCCCAACGTTTTCTGATTGCGACGCACATCCCTGGGAGATCGTGTCATAGCGGACAGACTCAGCAGAGCTATTCTCTTGACTCATGAGTGGTCTCTGAATCAGGAAGTTGCGAATCTTGTTTTCCACAAATGGGGACAGCCTTGCCACCCCTTTCAGCAGCAAATGCAGCAACTACTTCTCCCTTCTTCCGCTTCCGGGTCACATACCCAGAGACGCTCTAGTCCACGATTGGCCCCAGGGACTTCTTTATGCCTTTCTTCCTTTCCCCCTGATACCCAAACTTATACAGAAAGCAATATCGTTGGGTTGCAAAATTATCCTCATTGCTCCCTACTGGCCTCGACAGATATGGTTCCTGTTCCTGCACCATTACCTTCTCGATCAACCCTGGACTCTGGACCCAATTCCAGACCTCCTGGTTCATCAGTCAGGCAGGTTGCATCAATCCCTCAAAGCTCTCCAGCTCACAGCTTGGTTGCTCCACTTCCAACCTTAGCCAGGCTTCCCAGCATTTCCCCAGCAGTCCGTGACATTATCATCATCTCTCATAAGTCTACGACGAGGAAAACTTATGCTAGCAAATGGAAACGTTTTTCTTGTTGGGCAAAGGCTAGGAATGTGGATCCCTTCTCAGCCCCAGTCCACGAAATCCTAGAATTCCTAGCTTAACTGTTCCACTCTGGATCCGCTTCTTATACGATCAGGGTACAAATGGCGGCCATTTCTAACTTTCATGTTGGTTTTTCGAACTATAACATTGTCTCGTAAGCTCTGTAAAGCTTTTTTGAGAGGGACAACTCTTCTTAGGCCTCCAGTGAGAGATCCCCCTTGGGACCTTAATTTAGTCCTATCCTCCCTAATTCTGTCTCCTTTTGAGCCAGCAACTTCCTGCTCTATCAAGTTTCTATCGTGGAAGACACTCTTTCTGGTAGCCATTACTTCAGCCAGACGCGTCTCTGAACTTCAGGAGCTATGTGTTTGTCCTCCGTACTTGGTTTTTCATAAGGACAGGGTTACTCTGAGGACTAATCCTTCGTTTCTCCCTAAAGTCTGCTCAGAAAATAATTTAAACCAATCTATAGACCTTCCTGTGTTTTTCCCTATCATACCAGCAAGGCAGAGTACAAACTACACCAGTTGGACGCTCACAGGCAATTGCTTTTTACCTGCACAGAACTAAAGAAGTAAGGAAGTCGGACCAACTATTCCACTCTTATACCTTGGGCAAACAAGGTCTCCCAGTTTCCAAGGTAACCTTGTCCAAATGGTTGGCTCACACCATTTCTTTCATTTATCAGTTAAGAAACAAACAGTTAACTATTAAACCGAAAGGTCATTCTACGAGGGCCTTGGCCACCTCTGTAGCCTTCCAGTCTAGGTTGCCCATGGATTCCATCTGTGCAGCTGCCACGTGGGCAAACCCTCGTACCTTTTTTCTCATTACAAGTTGGATATGGTCTCCAGGAGCAGAGCTACTTTGGTTCCACTGTTCTGAAGAGTCTGTTCCACTGAGCCACCCAGGATTTTAGGTGCTAGGGATGCTGTCCCAACCAGCAAGAACGAAGGCGAGATAGACAACTTAACATAAAGAAGTTATGTACCTACCATAACGTTCCATGTTAGTTGTCTTCAATCTCACCTTCCTTTTTGCATCCCACCCTCCACCCCCTGTCTTAGTGGATCGAGAGGAGTTTTTCTGTTTCACTGGCTGTGTGTTCTCTTGTCTCCTCTATTGACTTAGAGAATATGGCAGGTATAGTCAACTGATTTCTTGACTTGTTTATTATTTTATGTCTGGAGTTAGCTATTTCAAACGAGATCTGGGTAGCTATCGCTAGGTATTATGGGATAAGGGGTAGCCTCGAGCCAGTAAACGGCTCTCGAGCTATTGAAGATTGCCGAGTCGGAGCCGAGGATCGGCTCCAATCCCAACCAGCAAGAAGGAAGGTGAGATGAAGACAACTAACATGGAACGATATGGTAGGTACATAACTTCTTTTTCTGCAACAGGAACATTGTCTGGATTGTGCTGAGTTCGAGTCTGTATCACTGGAACAGTGCTGCAGTATCAGTTCTGATTACAGGAAGATGTCTGCAATTTCTCCTGTACGCCACACCCTCAGATTTCACAAAGTAGTATCTCAGCTCGGCACATATATACAGTGGATATAAAAAGTGTATACACTCCTGTTAAAATGCCAGGTTTTTGTGATATAAAAAAATTAAACCACAATAAATCATTTCAAAACTTTCCCACCTTTAATGTGACCTATAACCTGTACAGTTCAATTGAAAAACAAATCTGCTAGGGGAAAAATATAAAAAATAAACCTACAATAAGCTGGTTGCATAAGTGTGCATACCCTTAAACTAATACTTTTATTGTAGCACCTTTTGATTTAATTACAGCATTCAGTCTTCTTGGATAGGAGTCTTAGCAGCATGGCACATTGCAAAAGTGTTCCAGATCTGTCAGATTGAGAGGGCATCTCTTGTGCACAGCCCTCTGTTGGATTTAGGTTTAGGCTGCGACTGGGCCATTCTAAAACTTTAATTTTCTTCTGGTGAAGCCATTCTTTTAATTTGGATGTATGCTTGGGGTCATTGTCATGTTGAAAGGTGAAATTCCTCTTTATCGTCAGCTTTCTAGCAGACTCCTGATGGTTTGGGGCCAGAAGTGACTGGTATTTGGAAATGATCATAATTCCCCTCTACCTTGACTAAAGCCCCAGTTCCAGCTAATGAAAAGCAACCCCAGAGCATGAAACTGCCACCACCATGCTTCATCGTGGGGATGGTGTTCTTTTGATGATGTAAAGTGTTTTTTGCTCCAAACGTACCTTTTGGAAATGTGGCCAAAAAGTTCAACCTTGGTCTCATTAGACCTAACACATTTTCAAACATGCTTTTGGGAGACTTGATGTATTGGTTTGCAAATTTTAGCCGGGCCTGAATGTTTTTCTGTGTAAGAAAAGGCTTCCGTCTTGCAACCCTACCCCATAGCCCAGACATATGGAGAATACGGGTAATTGTCACATTTAGTACACAACCAGTACTTGCCAGAAATTCCTGCAGCTCCTTCAGTGTTGCCATAGGTCTCTTGGCAGCCTCCCTGACCATTTTTCATCAGTTTTGGAGGGACGTCCAGTTCTTTGCAACGTCACTGTTGTCCTATATTTTCTCCACTTTATGATGACCATCTTCACTGTGTTCAATGGTATATCCAATGCTTTGGAAGTTTTTTTGTACCCTTCTGACTGATACCTTGCAACAATGAGATCCCTTTGATGCTTTGTAAGGCTCTGTGTGAGCCATGGCTTTTGCTGTAGCAGGCAACTGAGTAAATGTCAGGAAAATCCTATTAGGACATCTGAACTTTATTTGGGATTAATCAGAGTCTCTTTAGTTGATGGCA
Source organism: Protopterus annectens (assembly GCF_019279795.1). Classification (NCBI taxonomy): domain Eukaryota; kingdom Metazoa; phylum Chordata; order Ceratodontiformes; family Protopteridae; genus Protopterus; species Protopterus annectens. Next base: position 498,977,904 of record NC_056729.1, on the reverse strand, counting down.
GGTGTGTACCCAAGAAGACTGAATGTTGTAATTAGCTCAAAAGGTACTTCAACAAAGTATTTAAGGGTGTGCACACTTATGCAACTAGGTTATTGTACGTTTTTTACTTTTTATATTTTTTCTCCTAACAGATTTGTTTGTTTTTCAATTGAATTGTGCATGTTATAGTTCACATTAAAGGTGGGAAAGGTTTTGAAATGATTTATTGTGGTCTCGTTTTTTTATATCACAAAGACCTGGCATTTTAACATAGGTGTGTACACTTTTTATATCCACTGTACTTGCTGCGGTAGCATTGTCGCCTCACAGTAAGACGCTGTCCGGTTCGATTCTCAGCTAGAGCGTCTTCTGCGTGGAGACGTATGTGAATGGGGCGTACCTTCGTTGAAGGTTGTGCATCAGGGCTGGTAACTCGGCACGTAAAAATCAAATACCAATCATTAGCGGACCGGAGTTCCGCTGTGGCGACCCCTAACCGGGAAAAGCCGAAAGAAACAACAACTTGTTACTTGACCAATCCAGTTGAAACCTTTTGCCATTTGTATCCTCGTTGTCTCTCCTTTCAATGGACGCAGAAATCTGCTTTATTTGTCATAGCTTGACTTTTGGAAAGAAAGCTTTCTAAATAGTTGGGCTTTTATGGCTCTGTTTTTAGCTTTAGGCCTCAACAAACTGGAACTGATGGGCAATGTTGTTCTGGTTTGCCTGGATAGAAACCTGAGCCGGTGAGCCAAGTATATTGTCACAGGATATGTTTATGATATTGAGTAAATTCAAAAAGACATCAGTATTATCATACTTTGACTTTTCTAGTAATTGCTTTCCACTCTGTACTGTACGTTCAGCTAGCCCATTTGACTGTGGGTATTCCAGACTACTAGTAACATGTAAAAAGTTCCATTCTTTTGCAAATTGCTTTAACTGACTGGTAAATTGGGTACCATTGTCAGAGAAAAGCTTCTATGGACTTCTTTGGACTGAGAGATGATGTTTCAACTTGGTGATAATAGCAGTGGATGTTAGGTTAGGTAGCAAATCGATCTCGAACCAATTTGAATAAGAGTCTACCAACACTAAGTAATGCTGATTGTTCCACTCGTATATCAGTGCCTGCTGTTGACCAAGGTAGTTCAGGAACTTGACTTAGTTGAAGTGGTGGATGTTCTTCATGTTTCACTGTTGCAGTCTTCACACTTGGGTTATCTGCCTGCAGGTAGCCCTCAGTCGGCCCGAATACCAGAGACTTAGTATTTCTGCGTCGGGTGCTGTCACTCCAGGATTGACATCAGGTTGTCAGGGGTATAAAAACAGGCAGCCGACGCAATTACACCAGTCTTTCTGGCTGAGGAGCCCGTAGCAGAAGCAGTTCGCAAGTGTCGGTCGGCCGCTACCCGAATTTTTCATATACGAATTGAATAATCCTGAAGTCTTCTAAAGCTAAGTACCCCGTTGGAGATCCTTTTTTCTTGCTCTAACCAATGTCAGAAAAAGTTAATTGTCTTGCCTGTGGAAAGCAAGTACCTCACAGAGGTTTTCATTCTTACTGTGTCACCTGTTTAGGGCCAGACCATGACGTCCCTCACTGTCAGTTTTGTGCCTTGTTTAATGCCAGAACCATTCGTCGGGCTCTTTGACACTAAATTTTTTCGCTGTCGATCTCCGTATTCTAAAATGGCTTTGGTAAGCCATCCGACTACCGATATTCCAAAAAAGTAAGGATAACGAGACTGCATAGGTCCAAATCTGTTAACAACTCTTCCGTTAAGCTAGTCGCCAGTCTGCCTGTACTCCAGTGAGGCGCTTTCGCAGCCCCTGATGCCCGCTTCAGTGGATTCGCAGGCCTCTACCAAGACCCATTTGGAGTCCAGTATTCTGCGAGACTATTCTTCGACTATAGAACCTGCAGATGTCTCTACCTTGGATGGGTCCGGAGCTGCTGTGCAGGCACTGGTTTCTGAGGTAGTTCTTCCCTTAACCAATGTTCGACTCAAACTGACGACTTCCTTTTTAACCAAAACTACTGAGGTTCTTAGGCCCAGAGTACGCACTACGCCTAGAAAACCAGCGACCAAAATGCATGCACCTGCTCCCATGCTACAAAAACAAATGCTTAGAATGGCTGAAGACCTTATTACGCTGATTAGGGAAAGTCAGCCTTCCCCCGCTAAGAGACAGAGTCCATTTCCCTTCAACTTCTACAGACCAGGAGTCCGATGACTCTGAGATTTCTGATTATGAAGACATGCCCTTATCTGCTTATGAGGATTCAGATGCAGAGGAATCCATTCCCACTGCCTCCCCTCCAGAGGATTTTTCTTTTGGTGAAACCTTGCATACCTTAAGAGACCATTTCTACTGGAAATGCCAATACTATCCTCAGTCCAAAAAGAGACTCAGAATTTCTAGAGTTGCCTCAGCACAGGCCTTTAACCTGTCCTGGATGTTGTGGATGATGTTTTTATGGAATCCAGTTTTACTCCTGACACACTACCTCCTGCCCCTAAGAAACCTGACAGGTACTACAGAGTACCTGACACTCACAAATTTATTTTCAAGAATCCTACTGCTGACTCAGAGATCATTTCCCAGGGGCCTAAAGGTATCAAGGCTACTACAGCCAAGAGTCCCACCCCTTTGGACAGGGATTCCAGAGCCTTAGACAGATGGGGTAAGAAGGTATATACCTCTGCAACTCTTGCTATTAGGGCATTGAATTGTCAGTATCACATGCTGAAGTACCAGCAACATATTGTGGAACATATTAAACAAAAAGTGGCAACCTTTTTAGACTGTGCAGAAAGTAAAGAATTGCAGGAGCTTGTGCACTCAGCAAGCAAAGTCAGCAAGCATACTTTGCAGTGTGGCTTTGACACCCTAGAAGCATCTTGCCGGGCAGCAGTCACTGGCTCTGTACTGAGAAGACATGCTTGGCTGAAGGAGCAGACCTTGCCAGACCATGTCAAATCAAAGTTACTGGACGCTCCTTTGAATATGGACTGTTTGGCACCAAAGCAGACGAGGCTATTAAAAAGGTGGAAAAAAAAGCTAAGTCTATGCAGACTGTTAAAGAATTCTTACAAGTGCAACCCCCTAGATTCAGTAGGCATTGGCCTTCCAAGCACTGGTCCTTTCCAGCCGTTCTCAAACCAGACCTAGGGGAAACAGACCACCCAGATTACAGTCTCAGGGTATGCAGAGATCTAAGCAATGGAGTGCCCCCACCCCTAAAACAGGGAGTTTTAAGCCACCTCCTTACGGAAAAAGCTCACAATTACTTCTTTACTCCACTCCCCAGCCCTTCCCAATTGCTTGTGCCCCAAGGAGGAAAACTTGCCCTTCATGCAAAAAAACTGGATGTCCATCACTCAGGACCGGTGGGTCCTCAACATTGTATCCCAGGGGTACAAATTTTATTTCTGTTCACTGCCAACCCCAAGCGGGTTTACAGACCTTCCTCCAAACCAGTGTGCAGAGGCTCAAAACAAAGTACTTTCCCTGCTGAATATCAGAGCTGTTCAGCTGGTTCCAGTAGAACAAAGGGGTCAAGGATTCTACACCAGACTGTTCCTGGTACCAAGGAAAGAGGGCTCTTGGCACCCGATCCTGAATCTTTCAATTCTCAACACCTTCCTGGTGGTGCCAAAATTCAAAATGCTTACCTTGCAACAGCTTCTTCCTATGCTAGCCAAGGATGTCTGGTTAGTCACCCTAGACTTAAAAGAATCATATCTGCACATCCCCATGAGGGAGTCATGCAGGAAGTATCTACGTTTCAGGGCAAGAGCTATGCATCATCAGTTCTCTGCACTTCCCTTTGCCTTATCTACTGAGCCCAGAGTATTCACAAAATGCCTGGCTCTAGCCATTACATGCTACAGGCAGAGAAATATCCCAATTTACCCGTACTAGGACTGCCTGATTCAGGCAGACAGTCAGGAATTGCTGCTGCAGCACTTGACATTTGTGAAAAAAATTCTCACTTCCTTTGGGTGCACCATCAACGAAAAGAAGTCAAAACTGGTACCCAGTCAATAGATTGTATTCCTGGGAGGAAGCTTGGACACAACTTCCCAGGTGGCATTCCTCACTTCAGAAAAACGAGTCTGTCTGACAGACTACTTCAAACAAATGGCCACCAGAACCCAGCTATCCGCAAAACAAAAATACTGCAAGCCCTAGGGTTCATGGTCTCATGTATACTGCTAATTCCATATGCAAGACTACATATGAGGAAACTTCAATGGTATTTAAAAAGCCTTTGGTTCCAACATTCTCAGGACCTGGAAACAGTAATTCCTACAGTCTAAGGACAGAGTTCCTTTGATGGGCAGAAGTATGCAACCGCAACAGGGGACTGCCATTTACTCAACCCAATGCCACCCAGACCCTAACCACAGACGCGTCAGACTATGTCTGGGGGGCACACATGGACGGCAAATGTATTCAGGGCCACTGGAGCCAAAGTCAAATTCATCTGCACATCAACCAAAAAGAGATGCTAGCTGTACAGAATGCCCTGACAGCTTTCAGATCCCTACTGTTTCCAGGACAATTGCTAATAAAAACCGACAACACCACAGTTATGTGGTACATCAACAAGCAGGGGGAACCCACTCCTACCCACTCTGCAGGTTAGCCATGGCCTTGTGAAACATGGCCTTGGACATTCAAGTCCATCTGCAAGCTCAGTTCCTGCCAGGCAAACAAAACTCACTGGCAGACTTGAGCAGAAATTTCCTAGACCCACATTAGTGGCAATTGGAGCCCAGCACCTTCAACCTTCTGATTCAGAAATGGGAGCCCCCAGAGGTGGATCTTTTTGCCTCCCCCTACAACCACCAGCTCAGCAAATTCTGCACCAGGAATCCTCACAGCAGGGCCTGGAAAGTGGATGCCCTATCTTTTCTGTGGGGAAATCTCTCAATCTATGCCTTCCCCCTCTGCCCGTTCTCTCAAGAGTATTACTCAAGATAAAACGGGACAGACTAAGGACAATTCTGATTGCCCCGGACTGGCCACGCCAGCACTGGTATGCAGTCCTGCGCAACCCGACACTTGTGCCACCCTGACACCTACACCAAAACCCAACCCTGCTCTCTCAGCAGGAGGGTCAGAATTTCTATCCACAACTGCAAACCCTAAATCTTGCACCCTGACGTATTCCTTGAATTCTCCCCCAGAAACCGCAAGCAGGTGCTGGACATCATTCTTTAAGCCAGAAGACCCAGTACAAGAAAGTCCTGTGCTGATAAATGGAAAAGGTTCTGCTCATGGATTCAATCTAAAGGAGAGGACACAACACTGCCCTCCCTGCCTCTAATCCTGGATTTACTTAGCAGATCTACTCCACAAAGGCCTGTCCTCCTCCATTAAGATACATTCCTCAGCCATTTCTGCTCATTACAACACTGAGCCACCTCTCTTCTCGCACCCTCTTATCAAACAGTTCCTGAGAGGGGCAAACAACATAAGGCCAGTAACTTTGTACTGGAAAAGATCACTCTTTCCCCCTTTGAACCTGCTGCATCAGCAGAGTTAAAATTCCTCTCTTGGAAAACGACCTTTCTTCTAGCCATCACTTCAGCTAGGAGAGTGTCTGAGTTACAAGCACTGATGGCTGTGGAACCCTTCATTATTTTCCACTGTGACAGGGTTTCCCTCAGGACTAACCCTTCCTTTATGCCTAAAGTGTGTCCAGTGTGGCTCGCAACCAATCCATCCATTTGCCAACCTTCTTCCCTAATCCTCAGAATAAAGGGGAAAAGATCCTGCACTCCTTGGATGTGCACAGACAGCTCAGATTCTACCTTGATATGACTAAGCCCTTCAGAAAATCTGACCATTTAGTAGTTCGCTTTGCAACAGGGGTAGAGGACAAGGCCATTTCAAAACAAACTGTTTCCAAATGGATAGCACACTGCATCCATTTCTGCTACAAGAATGGAAAACCAACCCCTCAGGGGGTCCGAACACATTCCACTAGGGCAACGTCTATCTCTACATCATTAATCAGGGGATTCCCTACCAGGGACATCCTAGAAGCTGCTCCCTGGAGTTCTGAACACAACTTCACCAAGCATTACCACCTGCCTATCTTTTCAAAATCCAGGGCAGGTTTTGCTACAGCAGTCCTGCAAGGCATACTAGCCCAGCTGTAACTCTTCTTGCCTGCCTCCACCCTTCAGCTTTGGGAATCCACAAAGTGTGATAACTGCAACAGTGAAACATGAAGAACATAGTACAGTTGTGTACACTTACAGTAAATATAGATGTTAGAGTGTATTCACTTTTGCAGTCCTGGTTTCCTTCCCTCCAACCCCCTGTTTTTCTCTCTCTCTCTCTCTCTCTCTCCTCGATATGGCTATTACTCACCTTTTCGGGGGTATTGGTATTTACTTTTTACTGGAGGTGTTTTTCCCATCATAGCTTAGCTCCCTATTTGGGGGGCTCCTGACATTTTGGGCAAGAAAAACTGATGTAATGGTGTCTGCTGCCTGTTTTTATACCCCCTGGCGACCTGATGTCAATCCTGGAGCGACAGCATCCGATGCAGAAATACTAAGTCTTTGGTATTTGGGACGACTGAGGGCTACCTGCAGGCAGATAAACCCAAGTGTGATGACTACAACAGTGAATACACTCTAACATCTACTTTTATGGTAAGTGTATGCAACTGTACTTTCTCACAAATGCGGTTTAGTGTTATTGCATACTGAACAAGAAGAAAGTACTTATCAATGGCTTTTGCTAGAAAAGGCCAAAGTACTAGCCCTTCTTTTGGTAGATTCAGAACTTGGGCGACCACGATGCAAACTCTGAATATATTCGCATTGTAAGGAAGCAGGAACAACAATTTTAGGACCTTTGAAAATAATGCCATCTTCCATCAACGTCTCATCTCTGTAAGGAAAACAAGTTTGCACTTAAGGCAGTACACTGGATTGCTTTGACGGCCATCCAACAGTAATGAAGTGGTTGAGCTTTTGCAAAACTGGAGTGGTCTTTGTATTCTCATAGCTCATCTAGTCTTGTGGTAGAAAAATTATGCACTTCCATTATGCCAAGTTGAAAATTCTCTGCGTCAAGTTGTTCGTAGTATTTCTGGATGATCTGGATAAGGTGTCAGCCAGATAAAGAAGTTTGCCTTTTGTGTAGACCATTTTGAAGTTGTACATTTGCAATTTGAGCATCATTCTTTGTAATCTTGCTGGAGCTGAATGCATGGGCTTCTTTAAAATAGTGACTAGATTTTGATCAGTTTCAATCTGAATATCTCAACCGTAAATATAATCGGAAAACTTTGAACATGCAAATATTATCACAGGAAAGTTACTGGTTTATTGACATCATAGTATCTTCATGTAGGTGGGGTGGCAATTTTCTGCTTAAGGTCTTCAAATGTTCTCTGGTGCTCTTCCAAACAAGACCATGTAACATTTTTGTGTCAGCATTTTTGTGTCTCTGCTCTCTCAGAGGTCTGTCAACTCACTGAAGTCTGGTATAAACTTGCCTAGATAGTTGACCATACCAAGAAAACGTTGTACAGTTTGAAGATTATCTGGTGCTGGCATCTCAAGAATGGCTGCTTGCTTGGACTGGTCTGGCCTTAAGCCAGTGCTAATAAACAAATGACCTACATATGTTATTTCTGGTAGTCTGAATGTGCACTTCATATGCTCTGTCAAGATTTCTGTTATGGTCTGCTTCACTATTGCCTCTAATAATCTACTGTTATGGCACATAGATAAACTGAAAAACATTTGTTCCATTGCATGCTGAAATACTTCACATGCAGAATTTATTCCAACTGGCATCCTGAGGAGAATCTGTGTCTTCCAAATGGGGTACTGAATGTAGGTCAGTAGTGAAGATTTACGATCAAGCATTACTTGCCAAAATGAACTTTTTGCATCCAAGACTGAAAAAACAGTGGCATTCGGTACTAGGGCTGTGACTTCCTTGACTGTATGCATAGGAGGATGCAGTCTCGTTAATGCTTTGTTAAAATCTTTTGGGTCAATTCATATTCTGATTTTATCTGAGCCTTTTTTGTGAGCGGCTACCATGGATGACACCTTTTAGTAGGTTCTGTAACTGGACAAATTACATCTTGCTGCACCATTTTATCCAATTGATCTTTGATTTTATTCTGCATATCTGACGGAACTTTTCCCTGGTGGTCTGACCACTGGACTGACTTCTGGGTCTGACTTCATAGAATACACAGCTGGAAGTTTGCCTAACTTATCGTTTGAAAAAATAGTATCAGTGAAGCTGGAACTGGGACATGTGCTTATTTGATGAATTTCTTTAGTAAAGGAAAGCAGATTCATCCTCAAACAAAATACTTCATTCTTTGCCAATAAATCTGCTGCATCAACCTTTTCACTAATTACTGTACACCATCTGCATAGAAAGTAGACTGCAACCCTACTTTGATCAGTTTGCTTTTTTAAGCCTTTTAGACTCATGATTGGCACCACAGTTGCGACAGTTAACAGTAAATCTTAATGTGGGTTTTGCTCTCGCCCTTGCACTGAGCATGCTCTTTTTACTGAGCTAGTCTTCAAACTTGTTGGAAGACTACAGGTTTTACTTGGGGAGCCTGTGGGGGTGGTATGTGCCATGTGCTTAGCCCTGCTTCTGCTAGCCATGTGTTGTATGCTGTCTACATTTGCTCTGGAGCCTGCTTATCACTTGCAAGCATACTTGTGTGCCTTTCTGTAACTTCATGGATTTGACAAATCTTAGTAGCTTTGTTCAGCGTTAAATCACTGTCGTGAAGCAAAATCTTTCTCACTGCAGCACTATTAATACCACATGCAAGCCTGTCCTTTATTAACTCAACTTTTAAATCACCAGACTTGCACATTTTTAGCTTTGATTCTCAGGTCAGTAATATAAGTTGAAAATGTTTCTTCTGGGTTTTGATCTCTTTTGTAAAACAATGCCTCTCTAATTTAACATTTGTCTGAATGTTGCACACTTCCCTGAATTTGCGTTTCAAACACTCAGGGTCTTCCCTTGATTCAGCGTGTACAACAATATGACAGTTTTCCCTTTCTCCTTCATATAGCACTGGTGCATACACAAATTGAATGCACTCTTTCAATGGCCTCTGACACAGCTAGGTTAAGCAAAATTAATGCCCTTGTGCATCCATCTTTGTCAGAATAAGCTGCTTGTATAAAAATGTTATACTCTTGCTCAAATATTCTCCAATTCTCTGCAGTATTCTGATCAAATACAAGTGGATCTGGTCTGTGAAATTTCTGTGCTGTGTTTAACATATACCAGTGAAGGCTTTTGCAAGTATGCGCAGACACACACCCACACCAGAAATGTTTGCCAGTACTTGTAACTATACCCAATCGCAAAACAAGTCTCAAAATAACTAAACGTTGCAAAATAAGTCTCTTGGGCACATTAATACTCTTGAAATCACTGTAAAGTAAGAAATAACCTCTTATCAGTGTAAGAAACATTTCAAAATAACTGCACTGTGCGAATAAACTGGGCAGAAGAAGCTCAGAGTAAGAAACGTTTCAAAGTAACTGCTCTTTGTGAATAAACAGTACACAACACACTGAAACCACAACCCACACCGCTGAATCCTTTATAAATGCCTTCTACGGGCACCTTCAAGAATGCATGGGTCATGCAATCCCTAATAAAACCAAGACATATTCCCCCAAAGGCAGGCGCCCTGTCTGGTGGACCCCAGCCATTAACAAACTTTACAACAGGAGGAGGAAGCTACTACATGACAGAGCAAAATCCCTAAAAGAGAAGGCATCTCTGATCAGTACTAGCAAAAAACTATGATCTTTCATAAAATCATCCAAGGCCAACTTTGAGAAAAAAATTGCAAAAGGCGCAAAAGACAATCACAAGGCCTTCTTTAGCTATGTTAGAAACCTGGGTGGAAACTCCCAGATATGCTCAGAGTTAGTCCAAAATGACACAAAATACACTGAACCCACAGACATTGCCAACATTCTGGCAGACAGGTTCAGTGCAAATTTCTCTGCCCCCTCCCCCCCAAAAGGAGAAATATCTATTCCAGCAGAGTGTAGCCTCCCTAACATCTCAGATGCCCAGGTGAGAGCCGCCCACTCCAAAGCTAAAAACACAGCATCAATGGGACCGGACGGTGTCCCGGGCTGCGTGCTACATGAACTCCAAGAGGAACTAAATCCGCACATAAGGCTGCTGTTTAATCTTAGCCTTACTACAGGATACGTACCCAAAGAGTGGCGTACAGCAACAGTGATCCCACTCCACAAAGGCGGTGCTTCTACAAACCCTGGAAATTACCGCCCCATAAGCTTGACGAGCCTGGTCTGCAAAGCTATGGAAAGGATCATTATGGAACACACAAACAAAGACATTGCGGACCTACAGACATTGGATCCTACCCAATTTGGCTTTGTCAAGGGCAGATCCTGCCTTTTGAACTTGGTCAACTTTTTTGAAACAGTCACTAAGGCCATTGTTGAGGGTAAGGCAGTTCACACAGCCTACCTTGACCTTGCAAAAGCCATCGACACAATACCCCACTCGGGCATCATAGACAAACTCACCAGCTTAAATGTAAACCCATATGTCACAAGATGGGTTGCAAAGTGGCTCAAGGACAGAACCCGCAAGGTCAGAATTGCTGGAGCCATGTCAGACTCTAAGCGGTGTCCCACAGGGCTCAGTCCTGGGACCCCTCTTATTCGGCTTTTATTTTTCCGAGGTGCAAGCAAACATAAGTGGATTGTGGCTGACAAAGTTCGCAGATGACTGCAAACTGGGCACCATAGTTGATACTCCCGTGGACACAAGCATCCTTCAGAGAGGCCTCATAGAAACGGATAATTGGTGCCAGACCCATGGCCTTAAACTGAACACCAAAAAATGTATAGTCATACCCTTTGGGAAAAACAAGGTACCCACAAATTACCACATAGGTGGTAATCCATTAAGTACGGAAGAGGTAATCAGGGACCTAGGGACCCAAGTTGACAGTAACCTCTCATTTGACACTCACATTGCCAAGGTGGTTAGGAAGACCTTCTATATTGCCCACCTTATGAAGGGATTCACATCCAGATCAAGAAAGGTCATTGTGCCCCTGTACTCTTCTCTTATCAGGCCCATGATTGAGTACAATGCCCCATTTGGGATGTATCTTACCCAGACACCTGCAGCAGTTAGAAAGACCCCAAAAGTTCCTCACCAAGAGGATAAAGGGTCTCAAACATATGTCATATGCTGCCCGGCTGAAGAAACTCCAGCTCTATTCAGTCGCATACCGCCTACTCAGAGGTGATCTATGCCTGACGTACAAGGTCATGTCCAATCCGGAATTAATAGACATGCTCCACCTCAGAAAATCCAAATCCATCAGAGCCACGATAGCAAGAGTTTTGAACATCAACACAGAAATAAATAGGACGTGCTGGAGGGACAGATTCATAACCCAGAGGCTCCCTACACTCTGGAACAGAATCACAGTCCACGTTAGGTAGAGCCCCTCACTAGCTCTCTTCAAGAGAAATCTTGACGAGTGGATGGGAGATCGTAGGTTTACCCCGGGGGTCATCTCAGTGTCACTACTAGACAGAGGCACAGTAAACTAAATCCTAAATGGGCGTAGTATTCTCATCCCAAGGGGTGGCGAAAGCCACACACACTTTGGCTAGGCTTATAAATTCCCTAGGGCAGATAGCCTAGTACGAACCTATGAACCTATGAAAAATGGCTGAACTTTGCTAAATAACTCTGTGCAGTGAAATAAACACTCTAATGGTGGCACTCTGTGAATAATTAGGTACACCCAACACATGAAACTTTTTGAAATGACTGTAATTTGACTGTAATTTGACTGCACTTGACAAAGTAGTTACACTTTTGCACACAAACACTTTGAAATAAATGCACAGTAATAAACATAACACTGTAAGCAAAACTTTTACACACTTTGAGATTCTTTGAATAACTCTAGTTACGCCCTGAATAGCTTCAAACAATGTGAAATAGTAGTTTATGCCAAAACTCAGTAATTTGCCAAAAACATGCAGTTGCTTTGCTTTATTTATGCTTATGTCTTTTTTGCTCTTTATTATATTTGTTTTGTTCATTTAATCTCTTTTCATGGCCATTATACTTTTCTTGTGCTCGTTTTACTCTAAATGTGCTCATTTTACTTTAAACATGCTTGTTTTGCAATTCTGAGGTAATTCTGAACACCTTATGTGCTTTTCTGATCGTGTTATCAAATATCTTAATTTCAAATTAATAAACTTTTTATGATTCTTGTTTGCTTAATGTTTCCGTGCTATTCATTTGCTTAATAATCCATTCTGTGCCCTTGTAATGCTCTGTTTTATCTTTTTGATAAGATAAATCGTTCATGTAAGCTTTTATTACCTTTACTTAGTTTCTGGCCCTTTTTTCACACTCTGTTCACTTAGTGTACTTTCACTGTTAACTTTGAACCTCGTAGCTCTGAAAAGCAGTCTCAGAATCCCGATTCTGATACCATGTCGCACGTCTGGTCAGGATAAAGTAGACAAACATTTGTGGGTTCTGTTCAAGCAGCTTTATTGTATACAAACACATCAGGATTGAGACTAACTTTAATTTGGATAAACTTATAAACTAGTTGGTCACACACCTACATTTTCACATTCTGTCTGCACTCTCAAAATGGCACTGTAGGTAGTGCGTGCTTGCTATTTATCTGCACGTGCTGTCCTTGGAAATGTTTATTAAAGGTACAACACACACACTTTTACAGCATCTTTATGGTGATCAATTGGATCTACGTACATAGTTCACTAAAATGCGCCAATTTCTTCTTTTATGGTGGTTTCTATTCCCATTTGCTTTTTTTCTCAATTCTCTCACTTTTTTGGCTCATCATTGCATTGCTTATTTTGTGCATTGACTTGATATTTGCCTGAATGCTTTATATGTTTTTATGCTTGTGCTGATGTTTTTAGTTTGTTGCTGGAAATAGTGTAAATTCTGATCTGTTTTGATACTGTGCATTGCTTTTACCACATCTTTCTACATATTTTGATTATCTGTTCCCTTTTCTGTATTCTTCTAAGAGTGATCCTTCTTGACCTAATTACTTTCTAGTTTTCTGTACTTGATGCTTCTGTGCCTTCTTTGAAGGTTGGTCGTCGGGCTGGCACCTCGGCACTGTAAAAATCAACTGCCAGTCATTAGCGGACCGGAGTTGCACTGTGGTGACCCCCAACCAGGAAAAGCCGAAATACATCAGTTTTTCTCTACTTGATGTTTCTGTGGTTGCATTTACTTCTCTTCCTTTTCTTTTTTACTGTACATATTTATGGTAGCACTTTATCCATATTAGTTTAGCTACACAGTAATATGTCCTGTTTCTTTATCATATGAATTTCTGTTAATAGCCCTGATTACTGTTTCATCTGTTTTACCTATCTTTTTGTACCTTATTTATTATCTGTTAATTCCTGCAAGTCTTCCCATAGATAATTTTTTCTGAACTAAGAGCATCTTTGCTTTTGGTTTCTCTCAATCTTGAGAAAGTTCCAGAACATCATGTTATGACATGTCCTCTTCAGATGTATCCTGCTTTATCTACTTCTCCTCCATATTGGGGATCCAATAGCTCATCACTCCGCAACATTAACTGCATCAGAGTTTACCGCTCCTTCCCTTGCCTTGCATCTTCAACTTGGCTTTCATACAAGTTTCCTGCAGGAGGCTCCAAAACCTCTCCCTTTGGTAGATTCATTTCATATGCATCCCGCTCCATCTGCTGCTTCTCTGTCTGGGAACTCGCTGATCCATCCAGTTGCAACACTGACTCTGTTGGAGTTTCCACATTAAAACATTCATTTCACAGATGTCCATCACTTAATTTTCTACTTGTTTTATTTCTACCTCACTAATCATTTTATTATGTTTCCCCCTTTGCGATCTTATTTTTTGGGTTGTGAAAATTTTCTTTATATGGGTGCCTTTCCCTGCATTTCTTTACAAATATTTTTGAAGCTGTTTTTGTGTTGATTAGTTTGGCTTTCTCCTTTGTATAAGTATTGCACCATATCAGGTCTTTCTCTTCTTTCCCATGTCCATATTTCTTATCTCTTTCAAAAACCTCTTTTATTCTTTTTATTTTATTTTATGTTGCTTCTTTTTCCAAGTGGTTCAATGTTTCTTCAGCTAGATCATTTTCATTGATCTGTTGTATTAAGGAACATAAACTATTTATTGCTTTTGACAGTTTTTCTTCTGCAAGTATTTTTCTTATTTGTCTTAATCTTTATAAATATCCTTTGTCTGGAAGTTATGGGCTTGTTCCATAATAGTAACTGTACATTTCTTTATCCTCAACAGTATGCTTCTTTTTTGGAATGTCACTTTTTTGCGGAATACGTCTTATTTCTACTATAGGGGTACCACCCTTTTGTATTTTTTGTGGACTATTTCCTTCTGCTACATGGGTGGGGGGGACTCCATATGAGTAAAATGCAGTGGTACCTTAGATCATTATGGATTCAGTATCTATGCCCTCTGTCCTTTCTGATCCCTGTTCTGGGATTTGTAGAAAGGAAGATTTTTTTTACCAGTAGACCAGATCTTTTGTAGTCCAGGCATCCCTCTCTCCCTTCCGACCACTGTGTTGTCCGTAACTACAGATGCCTCAGACTTGGCATGGGTTGTAGTTTCCAAAGGTGTATAAGTGCAAGCCCTGTGGAACCCTTTAGACAGATGCATGAAAATGACAGTGTCATTGGCACTGACCAATGTTTTGAAAGCTTCAAATCATCTCTGGACCTCTGCAAGTGTACACTGACAGCATTACAGTAAGGTGGTATATAGCCAAGTGAATACCAGATCCTACTCTCTCTAGACTGGCTGTGACACCCTGTGGATAGCAGCTCAGCTTAGTTTGACTTGCATACATTCCTTGAAAGCAAAACCTAATTGCAGACAAGCCAGGACAGACCCCGGTTGGGGTCTTCAAATAATGGATCTATATGTGGGGAACACGTCTAGATCTGCTTGCTTCCTTTCAGAACATACAGCTTGAAAAATTCTGCTCCAAGACGTCTTGCAAACAGACTTGGAAAATAAATCTCATTCCCATAGACAAAAATGTTCTTTGACTTTCCACCCTTTCCATTGCCTCCTGCTGGTTACAATGGAAAGAAGATCCAGAAAGACACTCCAGAAATGGTGGTGGTGAATACCCTTTTGGCTCAGGCAGTAGTGGTTCTCCTTTTTCACTATGACCATATCACAAATTTCTCCATGGACTGCATTTTCTCAGAGAATAGTTTGATACTCCCCGATCTGAAAAATCTTCAACTAACCACCTTGATAGAATTTTTATACTTTTTAGGCACCTGTTTTCTTCGATGCGCAGCTGGTTCTAAAAGAGGCAAAATATGCTACTAGAAGGTTATGTATTTGCAGGTGTAAAAGATTTTCTAGTTCGTGCCAGTCCAAGAACCAGGGCCTTCTTCAGGACCTGCTGCATGGGGTTCTTGATTATTTGCATAAGTTACTGTCCTCTAGCCTTTCTTCCCATATAAGTGTGCATTTGTCTGTCTTTTTTCTTGTGTAACCTGCCCCCCCCCCCCCAACCATGCTTAGATGAGAAGTTTTTTTGAAAGGGGATATTGCATTACAAACTTGCTTTTCCAGGTCCAAAACACGCTTTGTTAGAACCATTCTTGAGGGTCTCTTGGAGTCTGTTTATTGCCCTTCTCCCTTGCATAAACACTTCTGTGTGGATCAGTTGCTAATCTGCCGCCTCTCAAGAAGTGATAGACCCAGTGTATGGAGAAGAAGAGTTTGGAACCTTGTTAATTCCATCGGGGAACTTGTTAAGAAAGTCATTTTTGCCGCCTGCAAGTATCTAGTCAGCTTTTCCTGCCTCCTAGTACCAGTCTTTGAAGGGGTGTGCATTTCTTCTGCATTGTGGGCCTTTCACGCCCTACTTTGGTAATTTCTTGTGGAACTTGCTTTGGAAAGGTTGACAAATTACACTAACAGGGCCTTTTTAAAATGCAAACAGACAGTGGCCTTCCATACAGTCTGTTGCTATTTTGACTGTGCTAATTTCTGTCTAGGGTAGCAGGATATTTGTGCCTGGTGGCTTGACTCAAGCTACCTTCCTTGAACAACAAGTTTAGGCAAGCCATTCATTGTATCCTTTAGTGGTGAGGTCATCTCTGGACAAGCTTTCCAAGACCTTACCAAAGATCTCGAGAAGAGGAAATTGCTTTGGCCACCACCTAAATATGAGATATCCCTTTTCTGTCTTTGTAGACTTGTCGTACTGTTTTCGTTATTTCCGTATAGAGATGCATTTGTGTACCAGGATTTTCTTTATTTAATGCATTTTTAAAATCCTTAGTATTTTACAAAAATTGTCATAAACAGCAGAATGTAGTCTTAAATAGAAGTATTTATATGGGTAAAATTACCAACATGTGTATAGACATTTCAGAGACTGTCATTTTCTTTTTCCATAGCTTTGAGATTAGATTATTTACATGTTTAACAAGGTCTCGTCTTTTACTAAAGTGCAAATTGGGAGGCTATGTGGCTGTGCAGATTTCTGTCTGCTGTATTCATTGCCTTGTTTTCTATTTACCAGAATAGTTAATGATGTGTTTTGTAATAGACTAGCTTTATTATGCAAGTAATCTGAGCCATTTTAATTCCAATATAGGTGAACAAACCTTGTGGAAAGGTTCAAGTTTACACTGCAGATATTTCAGAGATCCCAAAGTGCAATTGTAAACCTTCTGATGACAACCCTTGTGGTCTGGATTCAGAGTGTTTGAATCGTATGTTAATGTACGAGTGCCATCCAGCAGTTTGTCCAGCCAAGGAAAAGTGCCAAAACCAGTGTTTCACCAAGCGACAGTATCCTGAAACAAAAATTATCAAGACAATCGGAAAAGGCTGGGGATTGGTAGCAAAGAGAGATATTAAAAAGGTAAGAAAAATTACTTTTTTTTTTTTTTTACTTTTAATGAGCTCCTACACAGAAGCATTCATGTGGTTTCTCTCCCAGTTTTTCATGGTTAATGAGGTATTCTTACTATTTTTTTTTATGGACTTAGTGTGGAATCGATCCATTCTGTGACATGATCATGTTCTTGATGAAATGATACTGAAACTTGCAACCATAAGACCTAGTTCATAATGTTCCAGCTGCATGATGATACCAACAATTGCAGCATTCTTTAAAGATTACTCTCCACTTCCCAGCAGATGCACATTTAGAGTACATGATTATTTTCAGCACAACTCAGAATGCTTCTAACATTTGAGCCTAGACCGGAGTGCAAACTTGATTGGTTAACAGCTGTATGATATTCATTTTTTTTTTATCTGTCAATCCCCTTGTGTATAATGCTGCCACCATGTGTATGCCTTTGCTCTGCATGATCCTTCCTGTCTCTCTGCTATTTTATTTATACCATTTGTTGTCACGCTAAACAGTCATGCCAGATCTAGCGAGACTGACTTTGTTCAGCACTTTACCAAGTGGAATTTTTAAATTTCTATTCGAGTTGAGCAGCAGAGAATAAAGTGCCTGGAGAAGAACGCAAACATTTGATCTCTTGTTTGAAGTAAGCAACTTCCTGCCTTACAACTTTTTTTCCCTCAACAATTCCTGATAGGTGGGAGACATAATGCAGCACATCCCCATCATTAATCTGCTGACCTTTTTAAAACATGGTGAATTGCTGTTAGTTGGTGAGCCAGGGGACACTTGTGTAATGCTGCACATACCTTAATCTGCTATATGAGAGAACTGTGTGCTTTACTGACTTGTCCATTCCCAGCTTGAATGTGATAGTATATGGTCATTGAAGTTCATATCTTAGAAAGGGCTTTTCTGATAATCTCTTCTCACAGACCTCAAGTTTACATCTTACTAATCTGTAGGGAATCATATGTGGTATTTTGTAAGGAACACATGCCCCTTAAAACAAACCCACATTTCTTTCTGACAGTCTTTTTCTTTTTTTGATCTGCCATTGAATTAATCATTCACCTACCTGGTTTCTTCTCGATGCTGGAGAGCATAGGAAGGAGTCCTTTATGTACTGGCTGTGGGCTATCAGCTCGTGTTTCTCAGGCTTTATTTGAAGTGAGTGAATGAGTTTAGAAAAATAATGCAACAGCTGTTTGTCTTCCTTACTATGGCCAGGAATGGTTTGGCAGTTGCCAAGCTGACCCTTCCCAAGAAGCTGCATTCATTTAGCATCATGTCGAGTACTGCCTGTTGGAAAATGTTGAGGCCAAAGCCCATGCCTTTGGAGGCGGTGCCAATTCAGTTTTAAAATGTCTTTGCCGTGACCACTTTCAGTTCATACTTTTACCCAGCATTGGTTGCACTCAGACTCCAGAAGTCAGCCTCCTTCAGTAGTTCAGTGCTTCAGGACTTGGCATATTCTTAACTTTTGACTTTCGTTCAGCTGCTTCCACTGTGATGAAGTTACTGTTCAGGATTTCCTCTGTTTGCGGTACAAGGAAAACACGTCAAAATTGGATGTAGCCACTTCAGTTCATGTAAGAGTGGTACTGTTTGGTAGATCTAGAGTATGTTTCCTGTCCTTCATCTACATGTATGTGTATGGCCACTCCTTCCTTTGGGTGCTGTTGGAGTTGAGGATGAACCTGATGGTAGATCTACTAAGACCACTTGCTTCTCAACTTAAAAGTAAAGGATCTGTTATTGTAATAGGAGTGCTAGGACCTTGTCCTTCATCTGTTGGTATAAATGCCCTTGTGGCTTCTTAAGTAAGAAACTCTCAAATGGAAGAGGTGGCCATTAAGTTTCATATATGGGATGATAAACTGACATCCCGGGGGGGGGGGGGGGGTGGAGATCCACCACAATTGGAGGACGAAGAGTATTGAGCTCTGGAAATTGGACCAGACATTGAGGCCTTCATTGGCTGAAATCTGAGTAATTAGGACTACTGCAGCAGTGATTTACTTGAAAATCTGCTGTTATGGTAGGTTCTTAAGCATTGTGATCCTGGTCCAAAATAACTTGTCCTCAAAGCCCTTCCCCACTCTCTTCCAACTTCTGGCCAGGCCTGTGCAATGGGCACTGCTGTTTAGACCTTGGCTCTTTACATGCAATTGGTCTGAAACATACACTCTGGAGCAAGGGTAAACAGACCACCACCAATAGCCATATTGGTCAATACAAGAGTTTCTGGCTCTTCTGTACCACTTCCCTCAAGGAACTGGGCAGTCAGGGGATACAAGGTCAAGTAAGATTATTGACCTTCATCAGGTCATAGCAAGTGACTAGTTCTAGTTCTGGAGATTTAAGGAGGCCCAGTTTAAAAGGGATCCAGTAGTCGACATACTAGAAGTTGTACTTTACTCCACATAGATACTGTCATTAAACTGACAGAATATTTAAGAGTGATGGTGGGGATGGTCACTGACTACTTGAATCGCCATCTGATTTCTGTCTGACCAGCAAATTCCAGACTGACCTCAGACCATTCTTATTAATAAACATCAAAATACACAAGCAAACTTAACACTGTAGCTTGCGTTTGCATTACACCTGACACAGATTTAACTGTTACAAAGATGTCCTTCCATATCACTGTTGCAGTGTTAATAACAGAAGGGATCTTCTGCCAAGGATAGGCCAACATCCAGCCCATATATCAAAGCCTTTAACACTTGTATATATTGCACATCACGTGCACTGCCAGTGCAAGACGTAGTGCATAAAGGTGATGTACGGACGCAGAACTTTGCTAGCAGTCTGAATGCCATGATTGAACACTGATCTGAATGCCTTTTTTTGTGCTGTTTATCGAGCTGATGTCCTTCATGGATGCATCTGCAGTCATAACAACTGGGTTGTCCTGTCGTCAGGCAGCCCTTCAGTCGGCCGGATTCCAAAGTCCGGGTCCGGCTTCGGCTGATGTCGCACTTCACCCGACGTCATCTCTGTTGGTCTTCGGGTATAAAGGCATCAGCCGACGCCATTTTCCTCAGTCTTTCTTGCGTGGCGCCCGAAGCAGAAGCTGTTCGCAAGTGCCGGTCAGTCGGATCCAGAGATTACTTCTACCGAATACTACTTCGAAGACTTCTAAAGCTAAGTACCCCGTTGGGGACTCTTTCTTGCCTCAGCCGATGTCAGAAAAAGTTAATAATTGTTTAACCTGTGGGAAACAAATACCTCATAAGGATTTCCACTCTTACTGTCTGCCTTGTTTAGGCCCAGCCCATTACTCAGACAGTTCCTCAGAGGAATCAAGAATGTAAAACCTCCAAGGAAACCACCATTACCAGCTTGGGACTTGAACTTTGTGCTAGAAAAGTTGACACTAGCACCTTTTGAGCCAGCAGCAACAGCAGACCTACAGCATCTATCGTGGAAAACCGCCTTCCTACTGGCAATAACCTCAGCCAGGAGGGTTTCTGAACTCCAGGCCCTTATGGCAGTACAACCCTTCCTAATCTTCCATCAAGATAGAGTGTCCATGAGGACTAATCCTACATTTATGCCTAAGGTGGTATCCAGAGTGTCCTTAAACCAGGCAATCCACCTACCTACCTTCTTTCCCAACCCACAAAACAGAGGGGAAAGAATACTGCATACCTTGGATGTACACAGACAGCTACGCTACTACCTGGACAGAACTAAAAGTAGCAGAAAAACTGATCAGCTTTTTGTAGCCTATGCAACAGGAAGGGAAGGCAAAGCTATTTCCAAACAGACAATCTCCAAATGGATAGGAAATTGCATACGGTTCTGTTACTCCTTCCATGGAAAACCAATTCCACAGAACATAAAACCTCATTCTACAAGGGCAACAGCCACTACCACAGCCTTTTTACGAGGAGTGGCAACCAAAGACATTATTGAGGCGGCTACTTGGACCTCCGTGCATACATTTGCCAAGCATTATAATTTGCCTCTATATTCCAGATCCCGAGCAGGGTTTGCCACTGCTGTACTGCAAGGGATCCTAAACACACCATAATCTAGTTTCTTCCTCCTCCCTAGTTGGCTATGGTATTCAACCCAGTTGTTATGACTGCAGATGCATCCATGAAGGACATAGTACAGTTTTGTACCTACCATAAATGTAGATGTCCGAACTGGATAGCATCTGCAGTCAGGATTACCCTCCCTCCTTCCCTCTGTGGTACTCCTAGGGTGTTTACCCTCCTAATAGCTAGCTGGTGGGGAGTCTTTTATGGTGTATTTGTTGTATATATGTACATACATGCTTATTTTTTGTGTTTACCACTATCTTTTTGGAAACATTGGCATTTATCCAAAATGTTTAGCCTTCAAGAGGGCTACTGGCATCTGGGGCAAGAAACACTGAGGAAAATGGCGTCGGCTGATGCCTTTATACCCAAAGACCAACAGAGATGACGTCGGGTGAAGTGCGACATCAGCCGAAGCCGGACCCGGACTTTGGAATCCGGCCGACTGAAGGGCTGCCTGACGACAGGACAACACAGTTGTTATGACTGCAGATGCTATCCAGTTCGGACATCTACATTTATGGTAGGTACAAAACTGTACTTTTTGTCATATAAGTACCCCTTTGAGGTTTCTCCTTATCTTTTTTTTATTTAGTGTTGGTTTGTTTCATGTCATCCAGAAAGGAAAAACGTCAGTGTGGGAGGCAGATTTTCCATAAAGACTGTCACAACTAGTCTCTTGTTTTTGGGTACTTCCCATGACCGTGCGCAGTGTTCTGTCTGCCAAGCTTTTCTCCCCAAGAATTTGCGTAGTTTTCTCTTACTTATTTATCTACCTTGAAAGTCAATGTCTTAAGCTGTTGGCTCAAGATGCTAAGTCAGAGTTTTCCCATCCCAAGAGTCTGCCATCGGCCATGAAAAAGGCCAAAAAACTTGTCTGATAGGGCTGCTGTCCCTCTTCCTACAGACATCTCTTTCAAGGCTAGTGAAAGTCTAGAGGATCATCCCATAGTTGCTTCAGAATCCTCTGCCACAACACCGTCAGAGGTACATGGATCTGACTTCTGGTACAATCCTATAAGGCTTTACAAATGTCTGCTCCAGACATTGAGGTGGTACCCTGGCTGATTATATACGATGGACCATAGGGGATTCTGCAGATCTTAGTGAGGGAAGAGATCCCCAGTATGCTTGAGTGTCACCAAAGTTCTCTCTCCTAGGGTGTTTCGAGCAGATGTCCTGCAGAAAAATAAACAGAAAACCAAGCATATTCTCCCTGCAGGTAAGGGTCTACAATGAGAATGGCATGATTTTACTCTGGGATTGTTTAATGCTTTAATGCTTCTTCGATGGGAGTCTGTCTCTTCCCCTTCTCTTAAAGTCTTAAAGTCTTCCACTTCTCTTAAAAGACCTAGGGAACTGGATTCTTCTGAAGATCCGGATTATGGGATCTTTGGCTTACTTTTTTCAAATCCCTTCCCCCTTGGACTGTGGTTCAGAGGAAGAGGATTCCAGTAGTGCAGTTTTCCCTTTAGGGAACTGTCCTTTGGAGACGCCGTTTACCAGTATGTTGGAGTTTAAGGGGGATTGCTCTCAAGATTCTGATATCCAGAAAATGTATTATGAGCTCCTTCAGGTGGAGGTTTCCAAACATTCTGTTCCCCCTGTTCTGGGTGCCCTCCTGGATACCTTTTCAGTAACTTCTGTGGCCCTTGATTCTCAGCCTCTGTCTCCCAAGAAACCTGACCCATTTTGCAAGGTGCCTGGTGAATATAAATTTCTGTATGAATGCTCCTCATCTGATCCTTCTATAGTGCCTGTTTCTTCTGACAGTACCTCCAAGCTGTTGCCCTCTACCAGGCTGTTTCCTTCAGACAAGAATAATAGGGCCATGGAAAGGCTGGGCAAGAAGGTTTATACTGCCTCCACTTTATCTTTTTGGGCCATTAACTACTGGACTCATATGACCATGTATGTTTTTACCCTCCTTTGTCAGGTAATTTCCTTGAGTTTGAGAGTAAGGCTTCTGCCCTTTGTTAGGTCCCACTTGTCAAGTTGTCTGCCACTCTGTTAAATGCAGTTATGATGCATCTGCTACATTTATTTCTGTTAATGAGGCGTTACTCCTGTCTTCATATTCAGGCTTTTCTTGATGACATTTAGGCCAAACTTTTGGATACTCCGTTGGGTTATAGAAATCTTTTTGGTGCTGCTGCTGAACTTAAGTCTTTCCAGGATAAGGGCAAAGCCTTGCAGCAGTTGAAACATATTTTTGTTTCTCCTATTCCAAAGTTTCAGTGGAATTACCCTTCCAAATCTGGCAGTTTCATCCTCTGCCCAAAGGTAAAAAGGATTCTAGACGTGTCCCTCCTGATAAATCTACTCAAAACCCCTTCTTCCAGAAACCTGCTTTCCAGAATAAACTGGGTTCCATTTGACAGTTTGCTTCTTTTTTTCCCTTGGCCAGGTTCCTTTATCCCTTGTGTCGTTCCCTGTCTCTTCCTAATTGGTTAAAAATCAGAACAGAAACAGGTTCTGTCTGTTATTTTTCAGGGTATTTCATGATTTGGAAATCCCTTCCTCCCTTTTAAGGCATCCCTCAACCTCTTCAGGAACAACGTCCTTTTTTCCCAGAGGTGCCTCATTCTTGATCCGGGGGGAGGGGTCTATATTAGATAATCGAACTTTCAAAACTTCAACTGTCATATGGTCGACACCATACTGTCAAACTTTTAAAAGTTTGAATATCTACTTTAAAAAAAAATAAAAAACTACACAGATAACCTACCTGAACGTTTTAAGCAGGGGGACAAGCCCCCCTGCACCCCACACACCCCTCGCTCGTTAAATATATCAACTCAGAGATCGCACTACAGTGCAGAAAAGGGAAATCTTCTCATTCCGTGCTGTACGGAGATCTCCATTAAAACGTTTGAACTTTCAAAAATTCGATCAATGTTGTAGACCATATGACACTCGAACTTTTGAAAGTTTGATTATCTAATATAGACCTGATCCAGGGCGCATTCAAGCTGTACCCCCTACCCAGGTGGGGGAGAGTTTTTATTCTAGAATGTTTTTAGGTCGCATCCTTATGGATGTTTTCTTCAAACCTTTTCCCCTTATTCCCCAGGCCTTTCTGGTCTATCTGGATCTCAAGGATGTCTACCTTCATATCTCTTGTCTGTCCCATTTTCAGAAAATGTCTACATTTCTCTTTCTTCCTTGCTTTTTTATTTCTCTCATTTTGTCCTTTGGCCTCTCTACTGCCCCAAGGGTATTCACCAAATGCCTTGCTCCTGTCATTTCCTTTTGCAGGATGAGAGGGGCTCAGCTCTTTCCTTATCTGGATCTGCTCATTCAAGCTTCCTCCGCTGAGGCTCTGCTTTAGGATCTCCATTTTACTATTTCTCTGTTGAAGAGTCTGGGGTTTACCATAAACTTTCAAAACTCAGCTCTGACCCCTTCTCAGGATCATGTTTTCCTTGGTTGCAGAGACTTTTGCCCTTGCAGAAATCCTTGCCTGCCCCACGGCCTTGTCTCTTGTGGCCTTTTTCCATTCTGCACCTTCTCTGGATTCAATCACAACCAAGTGACTTTTTTGGGTCCTCTGGATTATGCCCTCCACCATTCTTCTGCTCCCTCTGGTCAGGCTCCATATGAGAAAGCTACAGTGGTTCCTCAAGTTAGTCTGACTTCAACATTGCCACCCCCTGGACTTCCTGTCTCCTTCCTTGTCTGAAGCTCAAGTTTCAATGGTGAATTCAACTTTTTTCTCAACCTGGGGCTTCCTTTCCAAGCTCCAGCCCCAACTCAAGCTCTTTACAGATGCCTCAGACAAGGGATGGGGAGGCTTCCTTTGGCTTTCTCAAGGTTCAAGGTCTCTGGACTCTTCTTCATAAGTCGGACCACATCACTATAAAGAAAATGTGGGTTCTACTTCTAGCTCTTCAAGCTTTTCCTTCCCTGTTTCATCCCTGGCCCCTCAAAGTTTTCACAGACAATACCACAGTGATTTGGTATATCAGCAAGCAAGGGGGGGTATACAAGGTCTTCTCTTCTCTTCATACACCTATTAATAACACATTTATAACCTATCATTCCAAAAAACACTTTAAAGCAGAGAGCTTTCAAAACGAACTAAAGGCCTGTAACTGGTCACCTCTGAAACAACTCAATCTAGATGAAGCAAACACAATATCTCCCATTTCCCACAGCACTTTACAAAGCACAAACAGTTCAGTGCCTCCCTTCCATATACAACCTGTGCCAACATCCTTTATCTGCAAACTCCTTCAAAAACTCAAACCTTGCACCCCTTCTGCCTACCACCTACCAACAGAATACCTTCAAATAGCTTCCAAAGTCATAGCATATCCCATATCCATCCTTATAAACTGAACAATCATAGAAGGTAACATCCCATCCATATATAAAGTCTCCCATATAATCCCCTTACATAAAGGAGGCAAATCCACTGATATCTCCAACTTCCGACCAATTGCATTACTCTCTCCATTAGCCAAAATAATGGAAAAATGTATTCACCATCAACTACTCCACCATCTGCTCCACAATAACTTACTTGCCAACTGTCAACACGGCTTTAGGCCCTTTCATAGTACAACTACCGCCCTTCTATCTTTTACTGACTGTATTAACAAGAATCGAAATAATAACTCTCTATCTTCTGCACTATTCATTGGCCTATCAAAAGCCTTTGATATGGTTAACCATGACTTACTAATCAATGTCCTAAAAGCCCAATCTCTTGACCCACAAGCAATACTTTGGTTTACATCCTATCTAAAAAATAGACAGCAAGCAGTGCTCTAGGACAATAATCTCTCCACACCCCTCCCTGTAAACATTGGAGTCCCTCAAGGCTTTTTCCATCTTTATTAATGATCTAAATACTGTTGTTCCTCAAGCCACATGCATACAATACGCTGATGATTCTACTTTAATCTGTACTGCTAAGTCATCAACCTCTCTTCAGACCCTTACTCAAGCAGTTTTTAACACCGTTGAAAATTGGTTCACCCATCACTACCTCCTCCTTAACCCTAAAAAAAACTAAATTATTACTTTTTGCCCCCACTCAAAAGTCACCAGAGTTCCACTTCACAATTATCTCTAACAATGGAACTATTTCCCCTGACACTACTACACGTCTACTGGGCATAACCATAGATAATAACCTCAGCTTCGACGAACATATCAACAATACTGTACAGACTGTCAATAAAAAACTAGGCTCCCTGTATAGAATCAGACCCTTCCTCACACCACTAGCTAAAACCTCCATTGCCCAGACTCACCTAACTTCTACTCTATTCTATGCTTCTGCCATATACATCAATCTATCAAAACACAATCTAAGCAAGCTTGAAACTAGCTATAATAACATAGCTAGATTTGTCACTGCCACCCCCTTCAGAACCCACCACTGTCACAACCTTAAGCAACTTGGATGGTCAGAACTACAAAACCATCTACTGTATAAGCAACTGCTTATCTCACATAATATTCTTCATCACCCAAACAATGCCCCAATCCTCTCTAACCTGATCTCTCCATATAGAAATCTTGCAACACTTCGCTCAGCAAATAAGCTGTTAATCTCCTATATTAAATCAAACAATAAAGCTGGGGACTCACTTTTTACTAACATTGTGGGTAAAATCTGGAACAATCTTCCTAGTACACTCACGTCTCTCTCATCCACACCACTCTTCTAGAAACATCTCAAAGAACATCTGGAATTTCATTGGCTTTGTCCCTGTTCTAAACCAGACTAAACCCTACTTTTTCCCCCTTAAAGCTCTTTTTTCTATACCCCTTCCTTCTAACCTTTGTCCCTTCTACAGCTTTAATCAATAGAAACTAACCATCTGAAGTAGTTACTTCATTTGATCTGCAACCTGTGAGTGTCGGATCCGACCTCGGATCCGATCCGGCATCTTTCCAAGCTCCTAGATCTGAGCTCCTAGCTCCTCCCCCCTACCCATAATCCCTTACTACTGACCACATTACCTCAGATCGTTTTTTGCCGCTGCTGAAGAAGCTTCCCTGTGAAGAGCTCATGGCTGGGTGAGATCTTGCTGGTTTTTCAAAACACTTTTCGACAATTTTGAAGTTGTGTGTGTGCTAGCTCCCCTTTTTCTTCTACTTGTGCTAGTTTTGATTTCTTTTTTATTAGTTTAATCACTAGTTTACCTTCACCACCCCCTCCCCCTCCTAGTGTTTGGGTGTGTGTGTGAATGATGTCTGAAGGGCCTAAGGCCATTTTTTTCTAAATGTACTGAGTGTGGCCACAAGCTTTCCCCAGCTGATGGCCACACTCAGTGCGTTTTGTGCCTGGGGGCAGCTCATTTGTCAGAGGCCTGCCAGATCTGCGTGGCCTTCAACCCCCGGGCACTTCGGGATAGGAAGAACAAGCTGATCCTGGCAGGAAAGCTCCCCCAGGAGTCGGCTTCTTCCTCTCCCGTTCGGGCTCCAGCTGCTTCGGCAGCTTCAGCACCGTCTGTCCCCTTAGCTCTACCCGGGACTCAACCTCCCTCTTCGGGTTTGAGCTCTGGGGAAACTAGTGTCTCTTCACTGCCAGAGAAGAGGCACAAGGATAAAGAAGGACATAGGTCCCACAAAAGGCGGGCTGAACTTCATCCTTCGGCTCCGCCAATGAAAATACTTAAGTCTCCCTCAAGGGTCTCCGGATCCCCCTCCTCTCTGCGCCGTTCGCCATGTTTCTCGCCGGAGGAGGAGGATAGGTCTCCCTCGAGATCTCCAAGGCGGCCCTCCCGGCCCGCTTAGACTACGTCATCCAGGTCTACCCGTAGCATCTCCGAAGCGGACATGGATCGGATGATGCGTTGGTTCTTGCAGACCCAAATGCAGATGGAGATGCTCTTGCCTCCCCCCCCCCCCTCTGGGGGGAGTGCGGCCCCCATATTTGCCCCGATCACTCCTTCTCCAACTCAATTTCGGGTCTCTGAGTCATCGGATCCAGGCCCATTCGGACCCGGGGAATTGGCGCCGATAGCGGTGGTTTCTTCGCTGACTACACCTTCGAGCTTGTCGGATCCGAGCTCTCGGGGCCGAGGGCTGAGCGTCGAATCCAAGGGAGTTGCTGTGTCTTTGGCACTGTTGGCGTCGGAGCACACCTCTGCCTCGGCGCTGGCTGCATCGGCTCCGACCCGGATCCCTTCCTCGGAGTCGAGGAGATTACTCTCAGAGGCTGGCGAGAGTAGCTCTCCTTCAGCTTTTGAGGTAGTGGAGAGGGTGTTGTCGAGGTCCTCCAGATCCGCGACCCGGGCTTCGGATCCACCCGCACCCCCACTGTATGAGGGTCTGTCTTCCATCATCTGTCCATCGGGACAGCCTGCCCAAGCCCTCCAGCTAGTTCCCGCGGGGGAACAACAACCTGTGGATGAGCCCTCTTCGGACAGCCCCACCGAGGATGTCCCTCGGAAACATCGGTGCAAAAGGAGGCACCTGGACTCCCCCGAGTCCGTTACCACAGACACAGACTTGGATGATACGGAGGGTTCCCCAAGATCACCCCCTGAAGATGTCTCCTTTGGAGACATCATGGAAATGTTGCGTATCAGAGTGGGGTGGTCTGCCCAAAAGCCCTCCCTTGACGAGTCAGTGTTCCTGGAGGCCTTTGAGGCAGGCCCATCTACCTCTTGGGTGTCCCCTCCGGCCGACCCCCTGGTGGACTTGATTACCACCAGGGTGTGGAAGGAGCCCGACACCGTGGAGCCAATCCCTAGGCGCCCCGATAAAGTCCTCAATCCCCCCACAGATAGACCATCCTGGGCCAAAGGAACCCCTGTTGATGCCATGTTGGTAGCGGCGGCCACCAAGAAAGAACTCGCGCAGGAGAGTTCTTCTGTTCACCCGCCGGATAAGGAATCTCGGGCGCTTGACCAGATTGGGAAGCGGATGTTTTCTTCAGCGACCTTTTCCATAAGGGCGCTGAATTACATGGCACATACCATTAGGCTACAGCGAGACTTGATTAAGGAATACGCTGCAGCCCCCCCGGAGTCCATGTCTGTCCCGGACAAGAAGGTCTTTGAGACTCGAATGGCCACTCTAAAATCCATCTCTAATACATCTGTGCGGCTTCTCTCCGACGCAACAGAGGGAGCCGCTAGAGCTAGCTGAGCCGGGGTTGTCTTGCGATGTCTCTCCTCGCTCTGTCTTTGTGACTTCGCGGATCCCTTCAAGGCGTCCTTCACGAACGCCCCTTTTGACTGTTTTGCCTTGTTTGGCAAAACTGTTCGCGACACGCTGGCCCAAAGCGAAAAGGACGGGAAGACGCTGTCTGCCGTCGGAATCCGCTTCTCTAATCCCCAACAATCCCATCCTGCTGCGGACCACTCGTCCTCTAGAGACAGAGGAGGACAAGGTGGACGCCGGCCCAGAGGCAGAGGGGGGCCGCGTAACTTCGGGTCTAGAGAACCTTTCTCAGACAGACCCGCGCAACAGCCCTGAAGGCTTGCCAGACTATCCCTCTCTGGAGGCAGTCAGGGGGCGGTTGTCGGAGCACCTGTCAAACTTGGGAGTCCCTTACAACCGATCGATGGGTGCTCCGGATCATATCCAGAGGTTACTCCATTCCATTCATAAACCTTCCCCCCAAACCCAGACGTCTCCCCGATGTCCCACCCGATCAGAGGGAGGCAGCGGCCTTGGAGATTTCAAAGCTGCTAAGAAAAAGAGCCATCCAGCCCGTCCCCCCAGATCAGTCCAGATTGGGTTATTACTCCAGGTTCTTTTTGGTGCCAAAGAAAACGGGGGACCTCAGACCCATCTTAGACCTTTCCGCTCTAAACCTGTTCATACCCAAGGAGAAGTTCCAGATGGTCACTCTACAATCAATTCTCCCCCTTCTGCGGGAGAACGACTGGATGTGCTCGTTAGACCTCAAGGATGCGTATTACCACATCTTGATGGGCAGCCGATCCAGGAGGTTTCTCCGCTTCCGGCGCGGAGACAGTCATTTTCAATTCAGGGTTCTTCCATTCAGCCTCACCTCAGCCCCCAGAGTGTTCACCAAGGTCATGGCAGTGGTTGCAGCCCACCTGAGACTTCAGGGCATTCAGGTCTTCCCCTACCTTAGACGACTGGCTCCTCACCGCCACCAACAGGCATCAGCTCTGTGTGGCGAGATATTTTGCTTTGTCTCTGGCCCACAGCCTAGGCATCTCAGTGAACGAGCAGAAATCCTGCCTGTGCCCCACTCAAGCCCTAGAATTCATAGGGGCCAGGTTAGATACACGAACCTCCCGAGTTGTTCTAACGTCAATCAGGCTGAACAGCTTGTCGTATCAGGTGTTAGCCCTTATTCGGAGCCCTGCTCTTCCGGCGGAATTAGTCCTGAGGGCACTGGGGTCTGTCAGCATCGATCGCTCTCTCTTCATGCCTGTCTGCGAATGCGTATATTACATTGGACCTTTCAAGTCCAATGGTCCCTGTCGATTCACCCGTTAAACACGCCAATCCCCCTGAGCAGGGTGTGCAGGGACTCCCTTCTGTGGTGGTTACATGCACAGGAACTCAGAGAATGGAGGCCCTTTGTGATTCCCCCGGTCGAAGCCACGCTGACCACGGACGCTTCTCGCCTCCGGTGGGGGGGCATTGTTCAGGCAGATCCGTTCAAGACACGTGGACTTCCCTAGAGACCGCATTGCATATCACTGTCCTAGAGATGAGGGCGGTGCTTCTGGCGTTGCAAGCTCTCCACGACCTTCTTCCCCTGGGGACTATTGCAATCCAGACGGACATGTCAGTGGTCTGGTATATAAACAAACAAGGAGGGACCAGATCTTATCCCTGTGTTGAGAAGCCATGAGAGTGTGGGAATGGGCGATTTCCACCAACTGCTTTCTGATAGCAACGCACATTCCGGGACGATCCAACATATTAGCGGACAAGCTAAGCCGGGTGCTCCTCACTCCATACGAGTGGTCTCTGAATCCGTCTGTTGCGAAGCAAATCTTCCACAAATGGGGTCAGCCTCGCTGCGATCTTTTCGCTTCTCCTTTAAACACAAAATGCAGCGAGTACTTCGCGATACCCCCCCCCCCCCCCCGAGGGGAGACTCTCAGAGACGTTCTAGTCCATGCTTGGCCCCCCGGACTCCTTTATGCTTATCCCCCCCTCCCACTCATGATGAAATTCATCCAGAAAGCCTGTCGGTTGGGGAGCAGAGTTATCCTCATAACCTCGACAGATATGGTTCCCCTTTCTGCGGTCTCACAGTATGGCTCCGCCATGGATTCTGGATCCCAGTCCAGACCTGATCTCGCATCCAGCGGGATGCCCTACCCCAAACCTGGTCAATCTCAAACTTGCTGCTTGGTTGATCCAGTTCCATTAATGGCTAGGACTCCCGGTATCTCATCTTCCGTTAAGGCCATTCTGGTGGCGGCTCATAAACCGTCTACCAGAAAACTTTACAACAGTAAATGGAAACGTTTCTCCATCTGGGCCAAAGACAAGGACTTGGACCCATTTACTGTCCCTGTTCCGACTGTTCTGGACTTCCTTTCCCTGCTTTTTAGGCAAGTGCCTCCACGGTTAAGGTGCAGCTGGCGGCCATCTCCCATTTTCATATGGGCGACGGCATAGGCTCCTTAGCGTCTACAAAGTTGTGGAAAACCTTCTTAAGAGGCATTTTTCTTCTGAAACCACCTGTTAAGACTGTGGTTCCCCCGTGGGACCTCACTCTGGTCTTGCAAGCCTTGACGAGACCACCTTTCGAACCTGCGACTTCCGTTTCGTTGAAGTTCTTATCTTGGAAAACGGCTTTCTTGGTGGCTATTACTTCAGCCAAGGGGGTTTCAGAATTGCAAGCTCTGTGTATCAAACCTCCATACCTTATCTTTCACAAAGATAGAATGTCCCTCAGGACTAATCCGTCTTTCTTGCCTAAGGTGACTACAGAATCAAATATCAATCAGTCAATAAATCTTCCTGTATTTTTCCCAAATTTTCACAATAAAGGTGAATACACGTTGCACAAATTGGATGTGCACAGACAGCTGCGTTTTTACTTGCACAGGACTAGAGAGTTTCGCAAGTCGGACCAGTTGTTTGTCTCTTATGCAAAGTCAGCCATGGGCAAAGCAATTACCAAAGTGACTGTAGCAAATTGGATCTGTCAATGCATTATGCTAGCATACACTTTGTCAGGCAAGCCAGCTCCAGTTGGCATCCGTGCTCATTCCACAAGATCTGTAGCTACCTCAACAGCTTTTTGGTGTGGGGTTCCAGTAGACGATATTTGTTCAGCAGCTACCTGGTCCTCATCTCATACGTTCATTTCTCATTACAAGCTGGATATGATTTTCAGGAGTAGGGCTTCTTTTAGCTCCGCGGTGCTTCGGAATATCCTTCCGTAAGGACCACCCAGGTTCTTGTAGGTTAGCTGGGGACTCTGTCCCATAGGTTGCAGATCAAATGAAGTATCTACTTCAGATAAAGAAGTTATGTACTCACCATAACGTTCCATCTGAGTAGATACTTCATTTGTCTGCAACCGACCCCCCCTGCCATCCCCCGAACCTGTCGGGAATATTTCTGATCATTCGAAGTTGGTTTCTGTCTTCAGTTAGTGAGGCAAAAAAAAATGATCTGAGGTAATGTGGTCAGTAGTAAGGGATTATGAGTAGGGGAGGAGCTAGGAGCTCGGATCTAGGAGCTTGGAAAGCTGCCGGATCGGATCCGAGATCGGATCCGACACCCACAGGTTGCAGACAAGTGAAGTATCTACTCAGATGGAACGTTATGGTGAGTACATAACTTCTTTTTATTCTAGCCCTTGTGATTCTTGCCGCCTTCTGCTCTCTCTTTCTCTTTCTCAGACCTACTAATCATTACTTCAGAATTCTGAGTGTCCTTGTACTCAATTGTATTTTAAACCTTGCACAGCCTGCGAGCTATTATTATTCACAGAAACAATTTTTTTGATTCTCTTAAATCTTTTTTTTAATTTCTTTTTATTTGAATTTAGTCATTTTTAACTATTGTAATCTTTTTTGTAATTTACTAATGCTTGGAGCTTATCTCCCTGGGCCTCTACTGAAAATGGACATGTATCCAGCTAGACTAGCCCCCAGCCATCAAATGTAAAATAAATAAATAAAAATAAATAAATTCTTTGGAGATTAGCTTTTCAAGTCTGGGATCTAGCTGTCCATTATCCAGTGACTCTTCAGGCTGTTTACTTTCCTTCAGAACATAATCTAGTGACAGACTCTTTGAGTAGGCCCAGCACACAAGCTCACGAATGGATGCTTCACGGAGGTGTGTTCCTGGACATTGTCCATTTGTGCAGTATTCCTCAGGTAGATTTTTTTGCTCATCTCTGAACAGATAGCTTCCTCTATTCTGTTCCAGTTTCAAGTCCTCTGGCTTGGAAAGTAGACGCCCCACCTTTTTCATGGAAGGGGATGTTTCTGTACACCTTTCCTCTGCTACCAATAGTTCTGCACGATATCAGGCAGGACTGTCCCAAAATACTGTTAGTGGCTTCCTTTTGGCTCAGATGGCATTGGTTCCTCCACCTTTTTCACTTGGCCAAGAGTCATCACCACAAGTTACCTCACCAAGTGGACTTTCTCACACAAGGCGAGGGGTCTCTTATCCATCCTCACTTGTCCACTCTTAACTGACACTGTAGGTGATAGGGTTTTGATTCCTTTAAGCACCTCTTTTCTGAGGACATGCTTTGGGTTCTGCAAGGAGGCCAAGAAGCTCACTACCAGGAAGTCATATTTGTCTAAATAGAATCTATTTTCTGTCTTGTGCCGCTCTCGACGTCGGGACCCCCACCCCTTCTGCGAGGGTTCCTCTGGATCTTTATTTGTGTGATTTGCTTCTTGCTGGGTTGGCATATTCTTCAGTTAAAGCTCACTTGTCAGCAATTTCTTCTCATCTGTCCTTGCCACCTCCTCTGGCCTTTAGAGTTCAGGTCAAGCCATTTCATAAAGGTGTCCTTTATATCAGGCCTCACAGGAAGCCTATTTTGCCTTCCTGAGACCTCAAGTTTTGTTCTTGAAAAATTGACTCGGACTCCTTTTGATCCTGCTGCTTCAGCTTCCTTACAATATTGTACTTGGAAGACCGTTCTTCTTTTGGCTTTCATTTTAGTCAAGAGGGTGTCTGAACATCAGGCATTCATAGCTGTTCTTCCTTTCTTAGTTTTCCACACATGCAGGGTTTCTTTTCATACTAATCCTCCTTTTATGCCTAAGATGGTCAATAAGTTGTCCCTTAACCTATTGGTTTGTTTGCCTTCCTTTTTTCATTCTCTGCAGTATGCCAGTGAGAAGGTTCTTCCACCTTGGTTTTACATAGGCAGCTCAGATGTTATTTCGGTAAAACAAAAGTTATTCACAAATCTAAGCAGTTATTTGTTTCCTTTCATCCCAGATCTTGGGGTTTATCTGTTTCTAAGCAGATAATCTCTTCCTGGATTTCTAAAGCCATTTCTTTTTGTTCTATCCTTGGTAAATGTCTTTCTTTAGTAAAAGTTCATTGTACCAGAGCTGTCGCTTCCTCTGGTGCCTTTTTTTTTTTTTTTTTTTGCAAGGATGGGAAGCCAGTTCCATCCTTGAAGCTTCTACTTGGTCTTCTGCCCATACCTTCACTAAGCATTCTAGGTTGGTTATTATTTTCAAAAGGGCTAGAGTGGCTTTGCCAAAGCTATCCTGCATAGGTTTCTAGAGGGCTTTTCAGTGCCATCCATCTGCCAGGTTTCTTACGTTTTTAGACTCTTCCTTCTGTTATTAATACTGCAACAGTGATATGGAAAGACCTTGTACAGTTGTGTAACATCCTACTGTACCAGTAGATGTCCTTCTCTTCACTGTTTCAGTATTTGCTCCCAACCTTCTGCATCCTCTGCTCTAGCCTATTCTTGGCTGAGGGGCTCTTCTCTCTTTTTCTTCTTCTGGATGCACATGTTCTTCCTTGCCCTGGGGGGACATTCTGTTCCTCCAGAGGCTTGTTCAGTTTAGAGTGTGTCCAGTGCACGTTTGATGTACAGAGCCTGTAAGTGCTAAAGGCTTTGGTATACTGGTTGGACGTTGGGCTATATTTGGCAGGTAATCCCTTTTAATATGATTACTGTAACAGTGAAGAGAAAGGCATCTATTGATACTGCATGGTTTTACACAACTTAAACTTTCTTTCATTGATTGTGTTATTGTTACTACCAAGGTCATTGTCATGTGGGATGGCAACATTTATTAGAAACAATGTTAAGTGCAGACATCCACCAGCTCAATGCTGTGCACTTACATACTCCTTACTGCATGGACCAACAAGACATTAATATGATAGCACTTCTGTGTCCTTGTCAAGTCCACTAAATGTAGACTTGTACAGACTCATTTCAGATGCTTGAATTGACCTCCTGTCAACATTTGTTGCAATGAAGCATATGAACTCGTACGGCACAGAGGGATTCTTTCTCATGAAACATGAGTGACTGTATTTGTGCATAGCTTGGTCACTCCATTTGCCACTAGGTAATGCAGTATATTATACTCTAGTGTTGCTTTCCTCAGCATGTTGAGTAATGTGGTAGTAATAGCTATATTCATTCTATTAATCTGCATTGGATATCACAAGAGATAAACTTCCATCATTGTACAAAGATACCACTTTTGGTCATTGTACATGCACAGAGTATGAAATTCAGAGAGGCATGTGATTGTGTAACACATTCTTTTAATCACAAAATGTCATACTGTGATAATGACATCTGCATACTTCTGGCCCCCAGAAAGTTTCACAAAGCTTTGACCAAACATCATCTTGACCCTAGACCAACCGCCTTCATTCTTCCCCACCTTTAACTCTGATGCTGCTAACTAGTTAGTTTGACTGTGTAGTTATCTAGTCTTCTGTGACCTGTCCACAACAGATAACCCCTATATTTTTGATCTATATATAGTTCCCATTAACCTGGTTTACAAATTTCTGGACAGGAATGGATCACTGCTCCAGTTCACTCCTCTTTCAAAACTTGCAAAAGCATCAGCCCATGTTTGTTGCATTCTTTGTAAATATGAATACTTTTAATGAATAAATATATACTTTAAGCAAATTGCAACATAACGAAAAGGTACTCCTTTGTCATTAAAAAGGGATCTGGATTCAACTTATAAATGGTCTCCACGCTTTGAGAGAAAGCAAATAGCCATCAACATAGGATTACTGTACTACTCTTTGAGGTTCCAAGAGGGCTAGATCAGGAGGAAGTATCATTTTTATATATTTTAAGGTCTTTAGCCTCCTGACAGTCCATTTCAGGACTATCCATTTAGTATTTTTACATTTGTCATCCTTCTCCTCTTAACAAGGAAGAAGGGGTTAGATAAGCAGGATCCACACACTCCAGTGGTCTGTAGAATTGGAACATAAAAACAAATATGACAAAGTGACTGACTAAACATGCTACAGGTCCCTCTACTTTGGTCTAAATAAACTCTCACAAATGAAGGAAGTTAGTGTTATGATCTTAACATCCAGCAACCCTGACCCCAAAGACTTGAGATGCCTGTCTGAGACATGGGGCCTTGTCATCTTCTTTAGGCAAGCAATACTCCGGTTGTGAGGGGGGCAGTAAGTGAAGGGTCCTGATCTTTAAGATGCACCTAGCAGCCGTTGGAACTCTGTGCATATCCCATAAAACCAGAGTTTTTGGGATTCAGAGCGGTACCATTCAGTAATCAGAATTTTGTCTGTTGTCATACCAGATCAATATCCTTAAGCCCCACAGTTGGGTTTGAAGACCGCATTTGATTCTTGATACTAGAGAAATTCCTCAGCTAAGAAGTAGGATGTCGAGAACAGATACCTGTTCTGTTAGTCTGTCTGGAATACAACCAAGATAAATATTTGCAATGTGGCTATACACTGAACAACAGCTTAATTTCAGTTCTCTCAGTGTAAAAAGAGAAACTGAGAAACGAGCTGGTACTTCTGCCAGTTTGAGTAAAATTCAGGTGTTTGCTAGAAACTACATACTCTAAATGCGAGCAAAGAAGAAATTTAGAGACCCTAAAAGAAGATAAACTAGAAAAGGTGAAGAAAAAACACTGGGAAGAATCCTGCAGCTGTTCAGCAAAAAGCAGTTCAAGCTTCACCTTTGGTGCAAAGATGTCTTTCAGTAATTTAGAGGAAAAACTTACTTAGGTGACTTGAGTATATCAACTCAAATAAAAGGCTGGAAAAATAAAAGAACCTTTAAGTAGTTATTCAGATGAACTGTTAAAACTGCAAAAATCAGGCAGAAATGAAGAAAGGCTTGTTGAACATGAGACTTCTCAAGAACAACTTCTTTAAAAAATGGTAGAGTTAGCATGCAAATAAAACCTGCAATTTTCTGCTGTATCATAGAAACTAGAAAGAACAGACTGTATTAATTTTATGAAAGCACACAAAAAACTGGACTGGTATTACACAGTAGGATTCCTTAAATGAAAGGGCACATAGTGTATGCTCTAAACTTGGCCATGAGAAAGCAACCAAGAGCTGTATTAGTAAAGATGTATGTGAGATCATACCAGCAGAAGGAGCTGATCCTGACAAAACTGTAACCGAAGGGAACATATTAAATGTTAAAGATGGCAGAGTGTTTGTTGAAAATGTTTACTCTGTGCCAGGCAGAAGGAAAACAAATTTATCCCTGTAATCAGGGAATGTTGAGAGGTAGGTGTGAGATTTAAGCTGCTGCATCCAGTTGTCTTCAGAATATTTTTTCCTGCAGGATCAAATACATTTTTGATGCAGAACAGGCTAAACGGGAAATACAAGAGTTTATCCAACAAAAGTGAGGCATCAAACAGAAAAGGGTCTGTGCTTCTCATTCTTCTGACAACAAAACTCATAGAGAGACTTTGCCAGTAAAACAGGTTTTTGTGCATTTTCCTTTGGAACACTGGAGAGAGAGAAAAATGCAGAGGTTGACTAGAATCAGGAGTACCTTGGACTTGGAGCAGAGTCTGGTGCTAGGGGATTGAGATGGACAAAGACCAGCAGCACTGAAATTAGTTCATAAATGATAAAGTATCAGTCATATTTGTGAAATATGACTTTGCAAGAAAAAGTTGCTGAGAAAGCTTGGACTTCGCCTTTGTTAAACTTGTGGGTGGACCGTAAAGCATGTTACCCCAACTTTGTCATTAATGTTTAAGAGGACACTAAAAGGGGAAAAAGTAAGTAAAACAGCTTTTGTTGATTAGTATTTGTATAAAACATTTCATGAAATAAACTGCATATTGTGTACTAAGGCAGCTGTGTGTAGTATGTATGTGGGTATTTTAAATGTGGGGGTGTTGGGAATTTTTCAGTGATTGTATGTGATAAAGATGTTAAAGTAAAAAAGCACTCTTTAGTTGTAAGAACTGTAGGCTTTACAGTGTAACAAGAGAAGAAATGTTGCAAAAAGCAAGATCTGATGTCGGTTTTCGTTCTGCCCTCAGCTGATGGGTTCAGATCCGAATCATCTGATCTGACTCAGCCGTTGCAAAAGCTTATGGCAACTTAGAACTCTCAAGCTTCTCCCTTACCAAGAATGCACCACCCCCAATTACCACAGATCTTATTTGCCACTTTCAGCAAAAGACGTGATTGCTAGTCTCTCCAGCTTATTAGATAAGGGAAATTTTATCTTTCTTTACTGTTATTTTTGTGATAATTTCTACCCTTTGAGCTTTGTCTGCTTTGTACTAGTGTACTCTACAAATACTGTTAATATTGTCTTTTTATCTTCCTTTTTATATTTGTCCTACCTCTTCACTACCTTCATAGGTTTGGCCCTTTTGGATATCAGTGTCCTCAAGTTGAGAACAGTGCTTCTAGCATTGCAGGCCTTTCAGAACGCATTCCCTTCGGGAATTATTGCGATTCAAACAGGCAACATGTCTGGTTTGGTACATCAACAAACCAGGAGAAACCAGATCTTACCCTTTGTGCCGAGAAGCTCTCAGGGTTTGGCAATGAACGATCTCTTCCAACCGCTTTCTTATAGCAGCACATATTCCAGGGAAGTCCAGCGTGTTAGTGGACAGACAGAGCAGGTACATACTATTACCTCACAAATGGTCCCTCAACAAAAACGTAGTGGAACTGATTTCCGACAATGGGGCCAGCCTTACTACGATCTCTTGTCATCTTCCCTAAATGACAAATGCATCAGCTGCTCTGCCCTTTTCCCAACCCTATAGGGGAAGTCACCTTAGGATGCTTTTCTAAATGATTGCCCCCCCTCCCCCCGGCCTACTTTTATGCTTGCCCCCAATCCCTTTCATTTCAAAGTTCCTACGTAGAGCTGCCAGGTTGAAGTCATCCTTATTGCACCCTTTTGGCCTTGGCAGGTTTGTGTTCCCTTCCTATGGCCTCATTTAATTAATCAGCCTTGGATTCTGGACCCAGCTCCAGATCTGCTGTCTCACCTGACAGACATGAGCCCACCAAGACCTCTCCAGTCCCAAGCTAACAGCTTATTTTCTCCATTTCCAATAATAGCCAGACAACCTATGTTCCCATCTCCTGTCTGACCGATTTTATCCTCCCTTAAACTATCTACAAGGAAACAATACTAATTAATGGAAAAGATTTGTTCACTGGGCACTTCACAATGATGTGTAACCTTTTTCTGCCCCCCTTCATAATCTTCATTTCTTTACACTTTTTTTAATCAAGGAGCTAGTTCTTCAACAAAGTTCAGTTGGCAGCGATTTCTAATTTCCATATTGGCTTTTATGGTTCCTCACTCAGTCGCTCACTTCTTCATAAGCTTTATAAAACATTTTTAAGAGGCATGCTTTTGTTGTTAAGATCCCACTCCTCCATGGGGTCTAACTTTGGTACTGCAAGCTCTAATTCACTCACCATTCGAACCAGGACATAACTGCGATCTTAAATTCCTTTCTTAAAGCATTTTTGGTGGCCATTACATCAGGCAGACATGTTTTGGAAATTCAAGCCTTATCTGTGAAACCACAGTTTCTAATTTTTCATAAAGACATAGTTGCATTACGAACTCATGCATCCTTTTTGCCCAGGATAGTTTCAGAATCTAACATTAACCAGTCCATCAGTTAACCAGTTTTCTTTCCAAGTTTTTCAAACAAAGGCATATATTTGTTAGATTTATTTGGATGTTCATAGGCAACTGCATTTCTGTTTATATAGAACAAAGGACATCAGAACTACAGACAAGTTATTTGTTTGCTTTGCTGATGTGAAACTGGGTAAACCAGTATTCAAAATTACTCTCTGCAGATGTCTTACTGACTGCATTTCCTTGATATTCCATTACCAAAGTAAGTTCGTGCTCATTCAACCATGTCTAGCAGCTTTCTCAGTTTTTCATTCAAGGGCTTCCATGGATGAAATATGTACAGCAGTGATTTGGGCCAACTCTCATACTATCATCACTCATTACAAAGTGGATTTGCTATCCAGAGGCAGAGCATCATTTTGCTCAGTGGTGCTTAGGAATATTCTGCCTTGATTTCACCTTGGGATTTAGGTAGCTGGGGACCCTGTCCCATCAGTTGAGGATAGAATGAAAATTGACAACATCAGATAAAGAAGTTAAGTACTTAGCATAACGTTTCATCTGTGTTGTCCATTTTCATTCTTCCTGAACTCCCCACCCACCAACACCCTCTTTGATTTTGTCTGGAAGAGTCAGTAGATATGAAAAAATTGGCATAATCCAAGTATGACAAAGCTCCAAATATAGCCTTGTCTAACCTTTTGCTATTTCTCTCTTTATGCTGTTCTTTTTTGTTAAAAAAAAAATTTCTCTCTGCTTTAGCTACCAAGATCTGAGGTAACTGGGATTGGTGCATTTTGGGTAAGGGTGCTTGAGAGTTCTAAGTTGCCATAAGCTTTTGCAGTGTCTGAGTCTGATCCGCTGGTTCAGATTCTAACCCATCAGTTGAGGAAGAATGAAAATGGATAACACACATGGAAGGTTGTGATGGAGTACAAATCTTTTTTGTTAATGTGCTGTTATCATGGACTGGTGGGGAGTAAATATATGATGGTTTTATTATATTTAGGGAGTTGAGATGTTTTTTTTTTCTTTTTGCAAAGGTGAATGTCTAGATTAATGCCCTTGGTTTACTCTGTAAACAAGGGTGGTTCTAAGAAAGTAGGCTTGGAAAAATAAGATACAATGATGAAAACCATGAGAAGTGCTAAGTTCCTTGCATATGCAATGATATTCAGTTGTTTTTTCTCCACTAGCAAATGTCCCTTAGGAGTCAAGAAGTCCGCATCTGAAAGCAGTTGTGTATTCTGTTATGTTTTGAGTGAAATTGACAATTACTTCATGCATCTTCAGTGTTGTTTTTTTTTTCTGTCATTCCTGACTGTTCCATGGAGACGAGCTGTCTACAGGTGCAAGCAATTAGTCTTGAGAGCTCTCAGCATTCTTTGAGGAAAATGCTAAATATAAAGGTGCAAGGGCAAGCAGTTCAATAAAATAAATTATTGAAAGTGAATGAGAGCAGATTCTCTAGTAGCCTTAATAGTTTAATGCATTTAACAGAACAGTGTATAATTTAGTTTTATTTCAAGATAGCTAATGAACTTTTTCTTAAGGTTAAAAGTTGATATTTTCTGAAAGCATGCACATTTTCACATCTGAGAGGGGGACAGAGATAAAAGAACAGGCACCAGTCAGTTTAAGTGGGAGCACAGGCTTTAACACACTTTAGCATGAGTAACCTTAATTTGAGGTTAGATAATGCCTGTGGGGGGGGGTGTACCTGTCGATTTGGGGCAGTTCCAGTCTGGTTGGGTAAACTTCATTTTTTTGAAGATGTATATAGTTTTGTGTGTTTTGCTCCAAGTTAATAGGGTATGGGGGTGTTCAAAATGTAGTTTTGCTTGAGGGTTTTCATTAAAATAGTCTGAAAAATGTGACCTAGGTTTAAATGGAGATGACAAGAAACACCTGTATAAAATATCAGTCTGCTAAACAGTATATGCATGTAACACAAATTGGAAATGCACATCAACAACTGCCATGTTTAGTGTATGGAAACAATAACTTGTGATAATGGCTACACTGCCCATATTATCCTGGAATGTAAATTGCCTTACTGATATAGACAATGCAGAGTGCAAATAGCAATGCTGCAGGGGAGAAATTTGGAAAGAATGAGCTTGTGAATTTGGTAAAAGGATTTCAGGATGGATATTAAGCAATGTTAGGAACAACAGATGAGGGGAGTAATTATACTAATTGTTAGTGGTGCTCCATTAGTGATAGAAGAAAGGGGAAAAGGTAATAGTGGTATATTTATGGTAGTAAATGGCTATTCACAAGGGAGAAGGTTTATGTTGGCTTGTGTGTCTTTTCCACCAAAAATTGCCATTATGAATCTTGCAATTTTGGGAGAAATCAGCTTTCAGCAGGGAATAGAAGTGGAGACTGGAACTTGATTTGCAACAGTGTATGTATGTGGTTGACCTAGAAGGGAGAATGCAACAAAGGAAGGTAGTTTACTGAAGAAATTTATGAAAGTGTATGGTATGGTAAATGTAAAAAGGAACATGTGCATTTAAACGAAAGCTTCAATAATGTATCCAATAACCATTTCAGATTATGCACCAATAAAAACTCATATAAAAAGCAGGATAATGAAGTAAAATATGACACTGGCACTTTCCCACATACCTGGGTAGTAGAAATTAAGAGTTGTTAGTGAAGATAGAAATTTCTTTAGAAGTTCTAGCTAGTTCTTAATCAAGTTCTAGGCCAGATGCCCTTGTGGACCATTTTAAGCCTAGCCAATTTCCCTTGGTGAGAAGCCAACCCTCAATCTCTTGTCTGTGAGGTAAACACTTTAACAACTGCCAACCCCTAAGGTTAGTGAATGGGATAAAATGAAAATGAGTTTAAAAATAGAGTAGAGATAAAACAAATATTAATAAAGAAGTAATATGAATTATTTTGAGGGACTGACAATGGTTAAAGTACTACAGAATAAGGGAAATCTCGGAGAACAAGAGTGGCAGCTGCAGAATGCTAAAGAAAATTTAAGGGAATAACTGGATAAATGC
Source organism: Protopterus annectens (assembly GCF_019279795.1). Classification (NCBI taxonomy): domain Eukaryota; kingdom Metazoa; phylum Chordata; order Ceratodontiformes; family Protopteridae; genus Protopterus; species Protopterus annectens. The sequence goes on along the minus strand of NC_056729.1, from coordinate 498,934,806 downwards.
ACAACTTTAGAAAGAATGCTGTTAAGCAACACACTTGAATTGAGACTCCAGAGCACAGAAATTTTCGCACAACAACTTAAGCAATAGAGAGTGGAAAGGATTGTCGCCAAGTATAGGGAGCCTGTAACAAGATTAACCAGAGATTCTGTACCAGCATTAGTGTTATTTTGGAATTTTTTTTAAAGCAGAGAAATGTGGAAATGAGAGCGCAAATTGAAATATTTGTGGCAGACTTATAGTTTAGAGGTGGATGAGTATCAGCAATTAACAGTTAAGGTTGCAGGAGATGAGATAAAAACAGTGGCATGTAATCAGTCTGCAGGAACAGGTGGTATTCCTGTGGAAGTTAAAGAAAGTGAAAGATCTGGAAATGTTTTTAACAGTATTTTAAAAAGAGGCCCATCGAAGGTGAGAGGGCACTCCCTAAGGGAGGTGTGCGCAAAAGAGGATAGTTGTCCTCTCATGTAATTGAGCATGAGGGTGCAGCAATCTTTCTAAATTGGCCCCACATCCATGTAGGTACAGAAGAGCTGAGCCCCCCAGGACACCACCAGGATCCACAGTCAGTCCCAGTGGTAATTTAATAATCTGAAAGGTTGGAGAGTAGTTGGTAGACCTAAAGTGAACTTTGAGTACTGGGGATCGGGCCAGTAAACATGAGGTCTGAGAGGACTGAAAAGAAATAGTATTTTAAAAGGCAGGGAAGCACCAACATCTTGGAAGAAAGTAATGGATGCTGTAATACCTAAAGACTGTAAAGAACAGTCGGAACCAACTTCATGATAGACCCATTTCAATTTGGTGTCTGTACTAGCTAAACAAATGGCAGAGGTGTAGCCAAAATTAATAGATATGGTTCACTGTGGTTTTGTGGAGGAGCGGAAACATTTGTCAACATTAATAGAACAGTGATGATCCAGAGGTAAGCAGATTGTAAGAAAATACTGCCGTTGGTGAGTCTTGATGCAGAGAAAGCATTCATCATAGAAAACTGGAATTTTATGAGTAGGACAGTGGAGGCATTTACATTCCCTGGCACAAGGATCGTAGGCAAGAATTAAAATGAGAAGGTTCCTGTCTGATAGGTTGAGCAGAGGAACCAGGCGGGAGTGTCCTCTTTTCCTTTGTTGTTTGCTTTATATGTAGAGCCAGTTGTCAAGAAAATAAAGGACTCAGAAATTCAAAGATATTTGCACATGATAAATCCAGAAAAGGACGTCTCAGTGTTCTGGAACAAGAGTTGAAGGAATTTATCTGAGGGGGGAGGAGGGCAGGAGTTAAGTGGAATAAGTTGATCTTTTCCAATAGAACAAGGTGATTTAGGACTATCTGATTTGAAGGGATATTTGAGTTGCACAATTAAGGCTTATATGCCTAACCTAAACAGAAGGTTATAACTCAAGAGTGGAAAGTGATGAAGCGGGGAGGGGGAATTCAGTAAATGGACTGTGGGAGTTCGGATGCTGATCCGTAGAGGTATACAAAATACTTTCTGCTACTTCATGAATATAATCTAAGAACTAAGCAAACACAAGAATGTAGAGAGGATTTTTACCAGTAGGGGTGACCATACCTCTGAACTGTCTAGATTTTTGGGTCCTATTTTAGGTCTGTTCCTCATAAAATTTGTGGTTTACTAGCAAATAGATGGAATGTTCTGAGGATTGAATTCCCTAAGTAATGACAGATATGAGTTACTGTCTTCAAATCCTTCAGAAAATGTATGTTAAAACAAACCCTGTTCTAGCAACTTTCTAAGTTTATAATGGCATTAGTTAAAATGTCCCTATTTTTTAAGCCTTTGCCCCCCACGCCCCCAATATTTTCGGGGTTTGTCCAGATTTCTTCCACTAAGAAGTTGAGAAGTGTGGGGATGACTACAAGTAAGGGGTACAGAGAATAGGCAAGACGGGTCTGGAATTTACTTAAGAAATCTGGCAAAGGAACCAAGGTGTTGGGAGCAAGTAAATAGAGAAGGAAAAGTAAATAAGGTCAATACATTTGGACTATAGACTAAAACCAACCACCTGCCAGGGATTAATATTAGCATATAGGCAAAGAGAAATGGATAAGGGAATCCTATGTTAAACACTTGCTCTAGTAAAGTTTAAAAAAATAGTAATTGGTAAGGCCTATACAATATTGCACAATAACTATGAGTCAATCAGAGGAGGTTAGAAAAGATTGAGAAAAGAAATCTGATAAGAAATTCACAAGGGAACAATGGAAGGATATATGTATGCCTCGCAAGCATGCAACAAAGTCCAGAAGGTTTAGGACTTCTTGCCTGGAAGTGTTTGCATAGGTATTTTTGTACCCCAAGCAGACTCCATAAAGACATTTTCCTCTGGTAGATGGCTGTTGGAGGTGTTATAGAGAAGAAAGGTAACTGGGAACATATATTTTTGGGAGTGTAATGAGTTGGCATATTTAAAAAAATTCCTTCTTTCAGAAATATTGGGTGAGCGAATGGGTTTAACTAAGGAAATGATTCTTATGACCTGGGATACAGGTTTGAATTGCCTAGGCCTAGTAAAGCTTTAACTTTAATTCTGGTGGCTGCTGTAAGAAATTACTAGGTAATGGAAATCAAAGTCTAAACTGGCAGTATTTGAAGTATTGAATATTGCAACAGAGGTAAAAGAGCTAGCAGAGCGATCTTTAGAAAAGGGAAAGGAACAAATTGCATAGAAATGGATGGAAGTTATGGGAATAAGACATGCAGAGGCAATCTTCAGGTGGAAGAGAGGGGTCTAAGGGAAGGCATGAATTAAGCAATTTATGTAATGTTGGACTGATAAATTATAAAAAAAGAACAACTTACTATTAAAAGGACGAAAATCATGTCCCTGAATGGTGATCTCTGTGACAAATAATGTTGACTCATGAATATGAAGTAGGTTGTATGATCGCAGCAACGTCGACAAATTCTGTCGACCTTAAGGTGGAAATCTCCCATTGAAATACAAACTGAAACTCCCTGCCCATGTACGTCCTTTTAAACGGATGTACAAATGAACGTAGACATTCCGACAGTTGCTCCTACCATGGTCGAGGAGGTGGCTATCGAGCATGTTACTGTTGACCATTTGATGGTAAACCAAAAAGAACGTGATATAAAGTGTGTAACTGGAAACATCTCAGTGTGTTTTTTTTTTTTTTATATATTAATGTATGTTTACACACATCTTAAATTATTTTAAAAAGATGTATATTTTAGTACAGCTAAGATCATGGACCTGAACCAGAAATCTCAATCAGTCACCCTCTTATGTGGTCATGAGTAAAAGCTTTATGAAAGATAAACTGGCACGAAACAGCAAAGCTTCTGTCTTAGGTTGAGCTTAAGGCAATTCCATCTTAAGCAGTGGACTGCTCGAGTCCATGCAGTCCTCAACAGGTGTAAAATCTGGCATTTGATCCTGAGAAAAGGAAGGTAGATTGAATATCATTAGGATTTGGTAGTAAGCACATCTCCTGATAATGACGTCCTTTCGCAGCATTGTTTGTACTGTGAACAGCAATGGTGCTGGGGTTGAACCTTGAGGCACACTATTGTCCATAAGAAAGTATCTGGAGGAATTGATCTGACACCTCCCTGTAGAAGTGATCTCTATTTACTTGCTCCCAACACCTTGGTTCCTTTGCCAGATTTCTTAAGTAAATTCCAGAGCCGTCTTGCCTATTCTCTGTACCCCTTACTTGTAGTCATCCCCACACCTCTCAACTTCTTAGTGGAAGAAATCTGGACAAACCCTGAAAATATATTCCAGTTCAGTGCCTGTAAAGCTGCAATAAAATTTTCCAGATGACTGGTAATGATGCCATAGTCCACATCATCTTCCAGATACAATACCTTTGATTTCATCACCATAAAAAGATTCATAGTTTCTTATTAAGCATACAACCAGGGAGACCATTGAGAACCTCAGGCACATCACCCAGTACTTTAGGGAAACGGGGTTATTCGTTAAGTAAAATTTATCCACAAATCCCCAGTGAAAATGTATTCGTTTGCCACTTATACAAAGGTAGCCACAGTAGTATGCTGTAATCTGAAACTGATCTGACAGATAACAGGTGTCTGATAGGAATACCTTCTCAGGAATACCTTCTCAGTAACCTTCCCAGTGAAAGGAAGGTTAGAGACTGGGCAATAATTCTGCAAGCTATTAATACCCTGAGGTGACCTTGAGAAGAAATGTAACAAGTGCTTCCTTTTATGATACTAGGGAACATCCCTTATCTAAGAAAAAAATTAGAAAGTAATTAAACCCAAAGACTTGGCAAGATAAAACCAATCATGTATGACCTCAGTCAGTGTCAAAGTATATAGCAGTGACAGAAGAACCAATCATCATGACATCATCATTATCCAGCTAGTTTATCAGAGTCCATCAGTTTGGGTAATCTGCACCAGAATTTGGTGCTTCCTGTGGATAGAAGACTGCCTAGCCTTAGCAGCCTTATCCACAGAGAATTTTGCAGTTTTCTCACAATCTGAAGGGAACTATTGCCTGTACTGCAAGACAGGCTAGACTACTTAGTCTGCAATCTACCCGGAAAAGTGCAGCTAGGAATTTGATGGCACAAGCTTCACTGATTACTTGCATGAAACTTCTGATAAGAATATTTTAAACCAGGATTATATTGGTTATCCTCAAAGCCCTTCCTTTATCACTTCTGCTCCCAACTACTTACCGAACATGTACAGTGAACACAACTGTTGATTAGACCATGGCACTTTATATAAAACTGGTCTGGGTTATGCACTCTGGAGCAAGGCTAAACAGAGCAAAACTGATAGCCATATTGGTCACCATAGGTGAGCCTGAATCTTCTGCACCACTCCCCTCAATGAATTGGTCAGTCAGAGGATGCAAAGTCAAATGACTGACCCTCCTCGGATCACAGTAAATGACCAGTTCCAGTTCTAAGGGGATCAAACTTAAAATGGACCCAGGTAGTGGTCATAATAGGAGGCTATTTCCACCACCATTTCCCCAATTTTGAAGTTTTCCTGCAATAAATTGAGTGGCCAGATGTGAGTTTTTCAAGAAAAATTACCTTATTTCATCTAGTTTTTTAGTTTAATTGTTAAGCGAGTGAGTGTTGTTCCCTTTTGTAGTTAATTGTTAGTAAAATTTATATATTTTTTAGTTCGTCTAGTCTTCCCTCTGTGTGTGAAGGTGTGTTTGGGTTGGGCCTATTTTATTACTATGGCCGAGGCCCCCTAAAACCTTCTTTTCTAAATGCACCGAGTGTGGCCATAAGCTATCTCTGGCGGATGGCCACACTCGGTGTGTTATCTGCCTTGGGGGTTGACCATCTTTCTTTGGGCTACACAATTTGTGCAGCCTTCAACCACAGGGCTTTGAGGGATAGGAGGTCGAAGCTGATTCTGACGGGATTTCTGCCCCTGGGCTCTGCTTCGTCCTCTTATCCCTTGGCGGCACCGGCTGCTACCACAGTGGTCCCGCCTTCTATCCCTACTCCCCTGGCCGGGACTCACCCTCCCACTGTGGCTCAAGAGGAGAGGGAATCTAGGAGGGAGAAAAGGAAGGAGAAGCACCACTAGCGGCGGGCTGAAGCTTCCTCTTCGGCTCCGCCAGCTAAGCAGTTAGACTCTCCTAGGGCTTCCGGGCCTTCTCCTTCCCAGCTCCATTCACCCCGCTTTTCCCTGGAGGAGGAGGAGACCCAGTCACCTTCGAGGCGTCACTCCAGGCCTGCCTCGGTGGCCTCGTCTAGATCAACCCGAAGTTTGTCAGATGCAGATATGGATTGGATGATGCGTAGGATTCTCCAGGCCCAACTGCAGATGGGGGAGTGCCCCTGCCCCCCCCCTCCGGGGGGGAGCTCGACCCCCTTTTTTGCCCCGATTGCTCCTTCTCCAACCCACTTCCGGGGTTCTGAGCCGTTGGATCCAGGCAGCATCAGACCCTACTTTGGCTCCGACCGCACCCTCGAGTTTGTCGGGTCTTTTTTCGGATCCAAGCTCTCTGAGCCATGAGCTGAGCTTCGGATCCGGAGGTGTCAGTGTGTCTTCGGCTCTGTCTCAGTCGGAGCATACTGGCCCTTCGGATCCAATTGCATCGGTGCCGGCTCTGGTCCGCACCTCGGATCCAAAGGGGCTGTTCTCAGAGCTTAGAGAGAGCAGTTCTTCTTTGGCATTCGATGTTGTGGAGAGGGTCTTCTCGAGGGACTCGAGGCCCCAGGCTCCTGCTGTGGTTCCACCCATCACTCCCTCTGACGGGCCTACCTTCCATCACCCGGCCCCAGAGACAGCCTGCGCCTACATCCCAGATGGTTCCCTTAGAGGAACAGGATGTGGTTGGTGAGGCATCCTCGGACAGCCCCCGAGGAGGTTCCTCACAAACATAACTGCAAGAGGAGGCACTTGGACTCACCCGAGTCCCTGACAGAGGACACAGACTTCGAGGAAGGAGAAGGTTCCCCAAGGTCACCCCCCCCCCCTGAGGATGTCTCCTTCGGAGACATTATGGAAATGCTTTGTGTTAGAGGGGGGTGGTCAGCACAAAAGCCTTCCTCCGATGAGTCTGTGTTTCTGGAGGCGTTTGACACAGGCCCATCTACCTCTTGGGTGTCCCCTCCCGCCGATCCTCTGGTAGATCTGATCACTACCAGGGCATGGAAGGAACCGGACACTGTGGAGCCCATACCAAAGAGACCAGACAAAATTCTCAGTCCACACAGGACTGTTTGGAGCAAGGGTGTTCCAGTAGATGCAATGTTGGTGGCGGCTGCCACCAAGAAGGAACTAGCCCAGGAGAGTTCCTCGGTCCACCCTCCCGACAAGGAGTCTCGGACGATGGACCACATAGGGAAGCGGATGTTTGCTTCAGTCACTTTCTCGGTAAGGTTGCTGAACTACATGGCACATGTGATACGACTCCAGCAGGATCTCATCAAAGAATACGCAGGGTCGCCCCCAGAGTCCATGTCGGCCGAGGATAAGATAACATTCTCAGCCCGAATGGCCACTCTTAAGTCCATTTTGAAAATTTCTATGCGACTTCTTTCCCATGCCACGGAAGGAGCCGCTAGAGCTAGCGGAGCGGGCATTGTCTTACGGCGGCATGCTTGGCTCTGTCTCTGCGACTTTGCGGAACCCTTCAAGGCGTCCTTCGCAAATGCCCCTTTTGACGGCTCTTCGCTGTTTGGCAAGACCGTCCGCGACACGCTGGTCCAGAGCGAGAAAGACGGGAAGACATTATCTGCCGTCGAAATCTGCTTCTCGGCTCCCAGAGGTCCTTCTCCAGGAACCAAAGGGGACAAAAGAAGATGTGGTTCCGGAAATCTCAACAATCCCGTTTCGCTCTGGACCCCTCGTCCTTCAGAGGCAGAGGAGGACAGGGTGGACGCCGGCCCAGAGGCAGAGGGGGACCGAAGAATTTCGGATCGAGAGAACCCTTTTCGGATCGGCCCGCACAGCAGCCCTGAGGGGGTTACCCGACTGCTCCACTCTGGAGGCAGTCGGGGGGTGTTTCTTGAGGCACCTAGCAGTTTGGGAGTCCATTACAACAGATCGCTGGGTGCTTCGAATCATATCCAGAGGTTACACTATCCCCTTTCTGAATCTCCTTCTCAGACCCGGGAGCCTCCCCGATGTCACACCCAATGAAAGGGAGTCAGCAGCCACAGAAATAAAGCAGCTGCTAGAAAAAAGAGCAATCCAGCCCGTCCCCCAAGATCAATCCGGATCAGGCTTCTACTCCTGGTTCTTCTTGGTGCCAAAAAAGATGGGGGATTTAAGACCAATCCTCGACCTGTCCACTCTGAACCTGTCGGTTGCCAAAGAAAAGTTCCGGATGGTCACCATTCAATCCATTCTCCCACTCCTGCAGGAGAACGACTGGATGTGCTCTATAGACCTCAAGGATGTGTACTACCACATTTTGATGGACAAGACGATACAGAATGTTTCTTCGCTTCCGGCTGGGAGCCAGTCACTATCAGTTCAGGGTCCTTCCCTTTGGTCTCACTACAGCCCCCAGGGTGTTCAGCAAAGTGATGGCAGTTGTAGCTGCCCACCTGAGGATTCAGGGAATACAGGTCTTTCCGTACCTAGATGACTGGCTCCTGACTGCCTCCACCAGGCATCTACTCTGTTCAGCCAGGAATTACTTCCTTCACTTGGCCTTTCATCTGGGAATTTCAGTCAGTCTCAAGAAATCCTCCCTTCAACCAACTCAGACCTTAGATTTCATAGGGGCCAGGCTAGATACAAACCTGTTGAGGGCCTTCCTAACTCCAGACAGGCTTCGAACTTTGACATTCCACGTGATGGCCCTCTTAAAATCCCCGGCTTCCCCAATGGAATTGGTCCTGAGGGCGCTAGGTTCCATGGCGGCTGCCATCAGTCTGTCACCACTAGCTCGTCTAAACATGAGGGTCCTGCAATGGACCCTGCAGGTCCAATGGTCCATCCTGCAACATCCGCTAAGTACAGCTATCTCCCTCAGCAAGATTTGCAGGAGGTCCCTACTCTGGTGGATCCAATCCTCAGATCTCCGGGAAGGGCGCCCCTTCTGTATGACCCCACCCCAAGCCACGGTGACCACAGACGCTTCTCGTCTCGTATGGGGGGGCACTGCATGGGCAGAACCGTCCAAGGCATGTGGACACACACTGAGACCTTGTTGCACATCAGTGTCCTAGAGATGAGGGCGGTGCTTTTAGCGTTGCAAGCACTCCAGGCCCTTCTTCCCTTAGGTACAGTTGCAATTCAGTCAGACATGTCAGTAGTCTGGTATATCAACAAACGGGGGAACCAGATCCTATCCGCTGTGTCGAGAGGCCATGAGAGTTTGGGAATGGGCGATCACCACCAACCGCTTTCTCATAGCAGCGCACATTCCGGGTCGGTCCAACATTTTGGCCGACAGGCTGAGTCGAACCATCCTCTCACCTTACGAGTGGTCTCTGAACCCGAGAGTAGCGAAGCAGATCTTCCTCAAGTGGGGTCAACCTTGCTGTGATCTATTTGTGTCGCCTTCGAACGCAAAATGCAGCGAGTACTTCGCTCTACTTCCCCCACCAGGGGAATCCCCCAAAGACGCTCTAGTCCATGTTTGGCCATCCGGTCTACTATATGCTTATCCACCTCTCCCCCTCATGGTAAAATTCTTGCAGAAAGCTCGTCGGTTGGGGAGCAGAGTGATCCTCATAGCCCCATTCTGGCCTCGTCAAACGTGGTTCCCTTGCCTATGGTCTCATCTGGTCAATCTTCCATGGATTTTGGATCCCACTCCGGATCTGATTTCTCACCCCCTGGAGTTGACAACTCCAAACCTGGACAATCTCAAGCTCACAGCTTGGTTGATCCACTTCCAATCATAGCTAGGACTCCCGGTATCTCCTCCTCCGTTAAAGCTATTTTAGTAGCCGCTCATAAACCTTCTACTAGAAAGGTCTATAAGAGCAAATGGAAACGTTTTTCGATCTGGGCGGAACATAGACATATGGATCCCATTACAGCCCCGATACCAGCTGTATTAGAGTTTTTGTCACACTTATTTGATCAAGGTGCCAACTCCTCCACCGTCGAAGTCCAATTAGCAGCAATTTCACACTTTCATGTGGGAAGTGATTTTGGTTCATTAGCTTCTTCCAAGATCTGCAAAACTTTCGTGAAAGGTACTTTCCTGTTAAGGCCTCCTGTTGAGGATGCAGTTCCTCCGTGGGATTTAACCCTTGTTCTTCAGGCTCTTACTGGCCCCCCTTTGAACCTGCAGCTTTGGTGGACCTTAAATACTTATCTTGGAAAACGGCCTTTCTCATTGCCATCACTTCGGCTAGAAGGGTTTCAGAGCTTCAAGCCCTTTGCGCCAAACCTCCATATCTGATCTTCCATAAAGATAGAGTTTCCGTCAGGACCAATCCCTCCTCCTTACCTAAAGTCGCCTCTGAGTCAAACATTAATCAATCTATCAACTTACCGTTTTCTTTTCCCAAATTATCAAAACAAAGGTGAATACAAATTCCATTCTTTGGACGTGCACAGACAGTTGAGGTTCTATTTACACAGGACTGCTGATCATAGGAAATCTGAGCAACTCCTTTGCTAAACCCTTTTTGGGTAAACCTGTGTCAAAAGCTACATTGTCCAGATGGATTTCACAATGTATACTTCTTGCATGTAAGAGTTCTGGCCGACCAGAACCTGTCTGAGTTCACGCCCATTCAACTCTATCAATTTCCACTTCTGCTGCCTTTTGGTCCAGGGTGTCCTTGGATGACATTTGTTCAGCAGCCACTTGGGCTTCATCCCATACCTTTATTACCCATAATAAGCTGGATATAATTTCCAGAGGGAGGGCGTCCTTTGGCTCTGCAGTGCTCCGGAATATTCTTCCATGAGGACCTCCCAAGTTTTTTGGTAGCTGGGGACTCTGTCCCACAGGTTGATGAACAAATGAAGTTAACTACTTCAGATAAAGAAGTTTATGTACTCACCATAACGTTCCATCTGAGTAGGTAACTTCATTTGTCAGCAACCAACCCCCCCGTCCCCCTAACCTGTAGTTCGTCCCTTTTTAGGATCTTTGTGCTCCCTGTATCAGATGACATCAGGTTAGGATGTTTAGTTGATCCTTTGGTTGTAGTATTCTATAATGCTAAGCAAACTCGATCTGTGGACAGAGAAGGATGGCAGGGGGTAATGGGTAAGGGGGAGGAGCTTGGAGCTCAGCTCTTAGCTGAATAAAGCTGCCGGCTCGGATCCGATTCGGATCAGATACCCACAGATTGCTGACAAATTAAGTTACCTACTCGGATGGAACGTTATGGTGAGTACATAGCTTCTTTTTTGCCAGCCCCACCCTGATGGTTTCTTGCCATCTCCAGTCTTTTATATTTTAAGGAAACCCGAGAACCCAAATTTGAATAAACTGTCTAAATGCATGAGTGGGGGGCTCATGAACATACCCAAAGCTTTTAGAAAGGGTTCTGAGTGAGCAACTGCTAAGCAATCAAAATCACAACAGAGGTCAGCAAAAATCATGACGTACAGTGTCAGATATAATCATTCAGCAGTTATTGGAGTTTAACCAGTCACAGTTCTGACTCAGAAATTGTCGTCCAGCACTTAGAAAGTCAGAAATTAAGTACCAGGACCAGTGGCAGAAAGAAAGCTTTGGCTTATGTCCCAAGAAACCTGGTTTCATTTATTTTCTCAGGCAGCTGACCGCACTGGCAAGGGAGGATGGACAAGGCCATCTTCATAGGAGGGCAAGGTGGAGCTGTATGTGTACAGCCACAAGCCCTGGTAGCAGGCAAGGTGATGTAGTGAGAATTCTGAGGGCAGGCTTGTGGTTTACTATGTTACCGTCTGGAGTTAGGCCTCATTAGTGACTGCACTGGAGCATACATTCAGAAGGTAGAACATTTGGAGTCCCCATAAAGGTATGGGTAGCTCATTTTGCCACCCAGGGAGGTGTTACAACTTTAGATACATAATACTTCTTTACAGACAGTTTACCAGCAAGAGCACATACTCCATGATGTCTGCCTGTATGGCAACCCCTCCTGATAGCTTTCACCCTAGCAGCTCTGGGGATCCCACATCCACAAATGGGTTTAAGTCCATTAAGGGCAGACTTGATGGACAGCAAGGCAGAGAGAGAAAAAGATTTTAAAAAGTTTGTGTTTTTAACTTAACACTAGTCTAGCAATTATAAGCATGTAAGAAAACATGAAAAGTATGCAAGACATGAGTAAGAAAAGTGTGTAGCATCACAAGTATAGAAATAATTAAAGCATCCTTAAAACACATTAAAATGTGTAGAAAAAAATATGATATAGTGAGTAAACAGTTCAACAGAATGTATCTGGGAAAGGTAGTGCAGCAGATCAGGTATGCATAAGCTTGTAAAGATTTAGAGGTCTTGAAGCCACTTCAAGCAAGAGATCTTCTGTCAGGCAGGTAGTGTATTCCAAAGGTGCACACCTTAAAAAGCAGATGCAAATGCTCAAGTTCTCAAGCAGCACTTCTGGAAGAACTGGCAGCCACTTCAAGACTGATCACAAGGGATGGGATACTTGGCAGCATACTAAAGGTGTGCACAGCCAAATGCATCATGACCAGAACTTTGTAGATGTGCCTCTGCTGAACTTTGTAGGTAGTATAATGTAGAACTGTGAAAACTTGATATCCAGATACCCCCCATTGGTATCAGAGCTCTAGACTTTTAAACAAGCTGTAGTCTATCCAGTTCACAGCTCTGGGTGTAGAGAATTGCAGTAGTCCAATTAGGAAGAGACCAAATCATGAACAACCACAAGATCTGCAGGTGGAATAAGGGGTTTGATCAGGACAGTGGAATCCAGAAGATTTGACAACAGCTGAAGTCTGGTCCTTTAATGCCAATCTGCTGTCAAGGTATATGGCCATGGTGACATCAAGGTGTAAAGCCTCACATTTGGCAACCGGCTAGTCTTTCCTTAATAATAATGTCTGCAAGAGATGGTGTATATATTTTGAGCAATAATGGAACTTTGTGGAACACCACAGGTAAGGGAATGGGAGAGACAGGAACTAATTGTAGGCAGTGCCCTTTAGGAATCCTTCGAAAGATAAGTGGTAAAACCATTCCAGGACGATACCCGAGATGTCACCATAAGTGTGTGTGTGTGTGTGATATATATATTGGTCCAAGAGAATGCTGATTGAAAGCAACAGTGGTCTCACCATTGAATATCCTTGTGAGGATTGTTTTGAAGCTATTCCTGGAAGGAAAGCTAGATTTGAATGACTCAAATAGACCTTTGTTGTGCAAATAGGAATCCAGCTGCATATAGAGCAGTGGTGTACAACCTTTATGTGGGGAGGGCCACTACACGAGTTCTTAGTGCATCTGCGGGCCATCTCAGAGCATAGTAAGTCGTTATGAGTTAACAATAGGTATAGGTGAATGGCATTTTTACTTAAGACAGCAGTCGTGAAATTGCCCATTTTCTACATCAACATTGCATTTAACTTTATTCTGGCTTGCACCCATGACTTATTACATACTCTTGCAGAAAGTTACTACTGTTTACAGACTACAAGTTATAACCAAAAAGAATAGTTACTTCCACAGCTAAAATTAGAGGTGTGCGCATCTGCAGTCAAGTAGGTAAGTAAGCACGTGCTGGAAAGTTAGCGTGACTGGAGTAAGGCATAGCATTTTTTTCACTTTTTTAAAAAAAAATTGGTTACTATCTGGGGGACAGATGGTGTTGAGTCAATGGCCTAAAGTTGTGCACCACTGATAGTCATAGAAGGTTACTAGGCTAACGGCCTTAGAGCCTTTTTAAGTCTAGCCATTCTTGCCCCAGTTTTCCCAATTATCAGTGCCTGCAGGCTAGAATGGATGTGGTATATGCCTGTGTCTTAGGGCATCTACAAGACTGCCCTGCCCATAGCAGCCACAGGCGTCAGTCCAGAAATGAATATGCGATTTCCCATCCATTGGTCCAAATTGCATTTGAATAGGTTTAGGGAAGAGCACTATTTCACAAAAATGGTGAGTCTGCATTTAAGAACCTTGGTATATACGAGTTTGTGTCTGATCCATAGAAGGTATAGTGTATGTTATTGGCAACCTGTTTTAAATATCAAAGCAAACTTTGTCATTCAACCATACAAGTATAGCAGAATGAAATTTCGTTCCTCCAAGCTCATGCATGAAACACGACATCACAACACAACATGTAACAGTAAAACATTTACAACACAACATGCAACAGTAAAGCATTTTACAACACAACAACATGCAACAGTAAAGCGTTTTACAACACAACAGTCAAGAGCCAACCAAAGATCAACATTATCTCACAAGTTCTTATTTCTCTATCCAGTGCAACTGCCGCTGCCTGCAGTCAACCGCCTCTACACTAATGACCATACATAACAACACTCTACTCCAGCAAACCTCCTTCTGACCTCTCCGACCACAATCCATCAGTCACCTCTACCTGCAGGCCCGACTGGCCTCATTGACCAAAACACTTCACAGCAACTACCAAGACTTCCTCTCTACCGACACCAGATCTAAACTTTTCTTCCTTAAGGGGACTGCAAACCTCAGCTGCACAGCTCAGCACTAGTTATAGGAGATGAGCTAGTGGAATTCCAATCAATAAATTATAAAATGCTGTACAGGTGTATATACAAGGCTCAGGTCCTGCAGCAGTTCACAATTCTGTCACTGTTAAGTAATACTACAATAATAAAGTTCGCAGGCCAATTAAATGCATTAGAACTAACAAATGAGGCTCAAATCCTGCAGTGACCGAGAGGTCACAAAAAAATAACTGGTTAGAAGGCTTTAATAAATATAAAACGAAGTTGCACAGTACACCAAATATGATTTGAAGTCTCAACAAATGAAAACGCTGGTGAGTGTTGGAAGCATTTATATTTGGTGTGCTGTGCAACTTCGTTTTATGCTTATTAAAGCCTTCTAACCCATTTTTGGTGTAACCCCTGGTTTATCAGATCCTGCAGTATTTCACAATGCTCTTACTGTTGAGTGATTGTTACAAGACTAGACTAATGCAGTAGAAATGTAACAAATAGGAGTCAGATCCTGCAGGAAATCACAGTTGTATAAAACAGAGGATAACATGAGATCTGGTGCCATCCATGTCATTATTGATCACAGATGGGTGTAGGATCTCACCTGGGATCCAAGCCGGCACTAAAAAGACAGCTCCTGAGCTCAAGCTCCTCCCCTTCCCAGGATCCCTTGCTACCCACAACCCTTGGATCTAGTTTGCCGTGATTTGAAATCAGACGTGCTTCCTGAAGCTCCAGTTTCACCTTTTTCAGGTAAGTGCCTTTTTTTTCCCTCTCTTTTGGGATCTCTGTCTCTCCCTATTAATCTCCTACATTTTTCTCTCTCAGTAGCTTCCTCCCCTCCCAGTAGCCTTTTTTGGGTAATTTATAATAGGTCCTTCCTGGGTTTCTGCCCTTGTCCTCCCGGTCTTAGGTTCCTTCTGTCCTTTTCCTTCTCTACCTTGTCTGTCCCCACCCCCCCCTTGGTGTATGTAGTGTGTGTGTGTGTGTGTGTGTGTGTGTGTGTGTGTGTGTGTGTGTGTGTGAGTATGTCTGCAAAACCCATAGGTTTCAAAAGGTGTTCCTCGTGCGGTCGGAAAATGCCTCATTCCGACAATGCACTAGGAGTGTGTTTTACTGCCTAGGAGAGCCACATCTGGAGGTTGAATGTGAATTTTACATCTGATTCAACCCCAGAGCTCTCGTAGAGTGCAGGAATACGCTTCTGCTAAAGAGGCTGGCGAAAGGGGGTTTCCCTTGTCATGGGCTCATGTTCCAAGCCTCCTTCAGATCGTTGTCTTTTCTTGGATTCTCCCGCCAAAAAGCCAAGGCTTCTCTGATCGTAGCTGCCCAGATCAGAGTCCAGCCTCCGTAGCTTTGGATCCAGGCTCCGAGAGCTCCGACTCCCCATGTTGGATCCGAGGCCTGACCCAACCTAGACCATCTTTGGATCTGATCCATCCATCGGATCCATCCATGGTTCCATCCAAGTCTTCAGATCCGGCCAGACCCTCCATTCTCAGGAGATCAGATCGGAGGCTGTATAGCAGGTTTCCTTCATGAGACCATAGAACATCAGCTAGGTCATGCCATTCCTCCGTATCTTCCTGTTTCACCAGGAGTCTGCTCCCCTCTAATATGGATAGGATGATGAGGTTTCTCAAGGCCCAAATCAAGCTGGGCTTGTTGCCATTCCCTGGCTATTTGTCCAGGGGACCTTCACCATCCACAGAACTCATCTCTCCTGACCGACCTATCTGGGTTTGGTTCCCCAGGATCAGGGCATTCATTGGGAGAGGCCAACAGTGTCTAGGTATTGCTTCCTTTCTCACACTGTCTGGGTTCTTGTCTGGTTCAGCTCTGTTGCCCTCTGAGCTGGAGATGCCTCGGCCCCGTGAAGTCGGTAGGGGTCACTGGGGAGGGGGGTCTGCAATGGAGTTTTCAGATCATTCCTTTCCTTTGGGGGCCTCCACTTTAGACAAGTCAGCGCTAATATCTGGTGACGATGCTGCATCAGGGTCCCCCCTTCCATCTCGGTCAGCTGTGGCCGACGGGAGGGCTTTTTCCAATCCATCGGCTTTCCGGACGATAGAGAGCACCATTTCCAGAAGGGCAAGCTGCCTCTTCCTCTACTCTGGATCTTTCCCCAGCATTGTTCGACATTGGGCGGCAAGACCTCATCATCCTACCAGGTTCAGTCCTCCTGTGAGCGCCTTCAGATGGGCGTTGCTACCATCCAGGTCCCTTCCTTCCGAGTCCTCCCCAGACCCTGCTGTGGAGCCTCGAAAGAGGACGCGCAAGAGGAGGCACTTGGACTCCTTTCCAGAGTCTGTCACTGAAGACACGAATTTCAAGGAAGGAGACTGGTCCCCCAGACTTCCGTCTGAGAAGGTGTCCTTTAGGGACATTGAGATTCTGAAACAACAAGGCAGTTGGGCTTCCCCCACCCCATCTTCATAGGAATCAGTGTTCCTGAAGGCCTCTGGAATGGGCCCATCTTCCACCCACGTGTCTCCCCCTACTGATGAGCTTGTCCAGCTCATTTCCAGCAGGGCGTGGAAGGAGCCGGACACAGTATAACCTGTTCCTAAGAAAGCTAATAAATTCCTGAGTCCCCCTAAAGACAAGACTTTTTGGAGCAAAGTCATTTCTGTTGATGCTATTGTGGTGGCCGCAGCCACCAAAAGAGCTCACTGAGCAGAGCTCCATGGTCCATCCCCTGAACAGGCGGTTTCGGGCAGTTGAGTGTTTTGGAACACGTTTTTGCCTTGGCTACGTTTGGAGTGAGACATGGCACACTTTATCTGGCTGCAAAGGGACTTGGTGTCAGAATTCTCTACTTCTCTTTCTGAGTTGCTGCCTCTGGAGAGTCTTAAATTGTTCTCTCCAAAGCTGTCTGCTCTGACTTCCCTAGCTAACGCCTCAATGACATTTATCTCCAATGTGGTGGAAGCCACCTCTCTAGCAGCGGGTACTGGCATTGCCATTAGGTGTCATGCCTATAGGTTTGTGGAAAACTTCAAGCCGTCATTTATTAAAGCCCTTTTTGACGGTCAACTGATTGGTCCCTCGGTCAAATAAACCTTAACCTGTAGTGAGCAGGAGGGAAAGACTCTGTCCGCAGTCGGGCTTAAGTTTTCTACTCCCCAATGATCATTTTCCAAGAATCAGAGAGGTAGTAAGAAACTGTGGTTCTGCAGGTCTCAGTCTTCGTTCCAGGATGCTCCACAGGAATCCTCTCCCTCTAGCTGGGGAAGGGAGTTTGATAGACTCTGCCCCAGAGGCAGAGGGGGTCTGCAGAACCAGGGCTCCTGGGAACCCTTCTCGGAGAAGCCTTCTCAGCGCTCCTGAAGCGCTGCCCGGCTTTCCTGCCCTGGAGGCAGTCAGGGGTAGTCTTTCCCTACACCCACTAGCGTGGACAAGTATTACCTCAAATCAGTGGGTGCTAAACATTGTGTTCAGGGGATAATTCATACTCTTTTTTCAGTCCCCCTCCAACTCTAACGTCTCTTTTGGATGTTCCACACCACCAAAGGGAGTTGGCCATCTTCGAGGTTCAAGACCTCCTTCAGAAAAGAGACTTTCAGGAGGTCACAACAGGACAATTGTCCAGAACTTACTCTTGCTTTTTTTTGGTGCCCAAGAAAACCAGGGACCTACATCCTATTCTGGACCTCAGTGTTCTAAATTTGTCGGTCAAGAAGTCGAAGTTCCGGATGGTCACTGTTCAGTCCATTCTACCACTTCTGTGCAAGGATGATTGGATGCGCTCAGTGAATCTCAAGGGTTTGTACTATCGCATCAAAATCGACAGACGCTCCAGGAGATACCTGCGCTTCCGGTTGCGGACAGTCACCACCAGTTCACAGCCCTGCCCTGCCCTTTGGACTCACCTCAGCCCCCCTGGTGTTTACCCAAATGTATGGCAGTGGTAGCAGCCCATCTCCAGCTGCAAGGTTTCCAGGTTTTTCCATACCTGGACGATTGGCTCTTCATGGCAGCCACAAGGCATCAACTCACTCTGGCCACTGATTACACACACATTCTCTTTTCAGGACCTAGGCATGACAGCCAACTTGCCCAAATCTCATCTTGTTCCATGTCCGAGCCTGTAATTTATTGGGGTCTTCTGGACACAGAGTCAGAGACTGCAGCACTTTCCCCCGCGCAGTCTCGAGATGATTCAGGAACAGGTCTGTTGTCTTCTGGATTTGGAGCGTCTTGCAGTACATTTAATCTTTCAAGCCCTAGGCTTAATGGTACCAGTGATTCAGTTGGTCCCTCTCGCTAGATATCACATGCAAGTTCTACAATGGACCCTGGCAGTGCAGTGGTCAGCCCACCTTCATCTCATGTCCATCATTGTCAGGATTGCTCAAGTCTGCAGACGTCACCCTGCTTGGTGATTCCAAGCCTAGGACCACCTTCTAGGCAGACCCTTCTGTCTTCCACAAGCCATGTGACAATGGACGCCTCTGTTGGGGTGGGGAGGCATTATCAGGGGAGGACTGTCCAAGGCATGTGGTCCCTCTTAGAGATCAAATTGCACATCGGTGTCCTGGAGATGAGAGTAATCCTTCTAACATTGCAAGGCTTCCAAGACTGTCTCCCTGTTGGGACCATTACAATTCAGTCAGACAAACATGGCAGTGGTCTTGTACATCAAAAAGCAGGGGAGTACAGCATCTTATCCCTGTGCATAGAGGCCATGAGAGTGTGGGAATGGGTGATGTCTTCTTGCAACGTATATTCCTGGCAGTTCCAATGTGTTAGCAGACAAAGAGCAGATCTATCCTGAGTCCTCATGAGTGGTTCCGGATTTCGTCTGTGGTAAGTCAGATATTCGACCATTGGGGTCTCCCTTGCTGTGATCTTTTTGCCTCTCCAGTCAGTTACAAATGCAGCAAATACTTTGTCCTGATCCCCCCCATCAGGGAAGTCACTCTGGGACGCACAGGTTCATGATTGGCCATCAGGTCTCCTCTATGCCTATACCCCAATTCATCTCATTCCCAGAGTCTTGTAGAAAGTTTGTCGCCCGAAGACTCCTCTCATCCTCATTACCCCCTTCTGGCCTTTGTCAGGCATGGTTTTCCCTCCTTTGGTCTCATCTGAAATATCTGCCTTGGATATCAGATCCTGATCCGGATCTCATTTCCCATCCTTGGGGGCTTCCTCTTCCCAACCTCCAGTCTCTTTGGCTGACTGCTTGGTACCTCCAGTTCCAATGATTATTGCCCAGTCCAGGCTTCCTTCCCCAGTTGAGGACATTGTTTTGATTTCTTAAAAGCCTTCTACTAAGAAGGTGTATTCCAGCAAATGGAATAGTTTTTTTCTTTGGGCCCAACAAAGTAATCTAGATCCTTTTTTGGCTTCAATTTCTGACATTTTGTTGTTCCTGGCCTCTCTTTTTCAATAAGGGGCTAGAATTTCTACAATCAAACTTCAGTTGGCTGCTGTCTCCAACTTCCATTTAAACGAAAGTCCCACTTTCTCTTCTAGGCTGTGCAACACTTTCCTCAAAGGAATATTTTTGCTCAGACCCACTGTCAAAGATCCTTCACCTCCTTGAGATCTCACTCTGGTGCTGCAGCCTTTGACGCAACAGCCTTTTGAGCCTGCGGCTTCCTGCAATCTCAAGTTCCTGTCCTGGAAGATGGCCTTATTGGTGGCTATTACCTCTGCCAAGAGGGTCTCTGATTTGCAGGCTGTCTGCATTAAGGGCTCCCTTCATGATTTTCCATAAGGATAGGGTGTCTCTCAGGATCAGTCCTTCCTTCATTCCTAAGGTAGCCTCAGAGAGGAACCTTAACCAGTCTATTCAACTTCCTGTCTTCTTTCCCAATTTTTCAAATAAAGGAGAATATAAGTTGCATTGCCTGGATGTACATAGGCAGGTACATTTTTACTTGAAGAGAACAGAACATTTTCAAAAATCCAGTCAGCTTTTTGTTGCCTTCTCTCAGGCTAAGAAATGTCAGGCAATTTCTAAGGTTTCTATTTCTTGTTTGATCATTGGCTATATTGCTTTTATTCACAAGAGCAATCATATGGTGCTATCTGGGACAGTCAAAGCTCATTCCACTAGATCGGCAACCATATCTTCTTCCTCCTTGGCAAAGCTTTCTTTAGATTATAGTTGTTACTGCCACTTGGTCTAATCACATCCCCATACCTTTGTGGCACATTACAGGCTGGACTTTGTGTCTAGGGGCAGGGCTTCCTTGGGGCAGGGCTCCCTTTGGATCTTCTGTGCTCAGGCATGTCTTTCCTTGAGGCCTCCCGGGGTTATTGGTAGCTGGGGACTCTGACCCATCTGTTATCAATAATGACACAGCACCAGACAGAGTTATATACTTATAGCTTGGAATCTGTGCTGTCCAGTGTCGTCATCCATCACCTTCCCACCCTCCTCCTGGTGACTGGGGTGTTGTGGAGGGATGTTTTCCTTGGGTATCCCTTTTCATCTGGTATGCAGTCTTCAATGCTTCCTTTTTTCTATCCAGCAACACTCTAACTGATGGTTGTTGGTAGCAAGAGATCTTGGGAAGGGGAGGAGCTTGAGCTCAGGAGCAGTCTTTTTAGTGCCAGTTTGGATCAGAGGTCGGATCCTACACCAATCCATGATGAATAATGGCACTGGATAGCACAGATTCCAAGTTGTGGTAAGTGCATAACTTTCTTTGAGTCTAATAAAAGTGCCTCGTCAGTTTGAGCTGTCAGTGCCCAATAGAAGTAGCACTAGGAGGGCCTTGTAAACTCTAATTTACAGCAGGAGCAGGCAGCTACAAAGGCACCAAGTTTAAAAGCATGGCAAAAGTTTCAGTGGGTGAGAGAAAAATCCAAAAAAAATCAATGCAGTCAAACAGCAGTTTTAAACTCAAGAGCACTTGTAGCTTCCAAGGAATGTAAGAATACCTTAAATAAGAAAACTGTTTCTCAGCTCTTCCCACTAATTAGCTAGCTCTAATTCCTATTCAGTCAATAAATGCAAAAGGAATTTTTTGGAGCCAACTCTAGCCAACAGCTTAAGATGTCAAGAAAAAAAAAACTTTGCAGTAAAATAAAATGTAAAATGCAAGTTGCAATA
The DNA here is from genome assembly GCF_019279795.1 of Protopterus annectens. NCBI lineage: Eukaryota > Metazoa > Chordata > Ceratodontiformes > Protopteridae > Protopterus > Protopterus annectens. Next base: position 498,913,657 of record NC_056729.1, on the reverse strand, counting down.
TAATACCAAAATCAAAAAGTAATGAAAATATCCAAACCTTAAATGTAGAAAATCAAAAAATCAGTACAAAGTAGTTTTAAACTCAGAGTTCTTGTGGCCTACAGTATTTAAAAAAAACTTCTCCAGAATTCAGAAAAGTAAGGTTCAAGGTAGAGCTATAATTATCGATATCTAATCTTGCCTTTTTCAAAGTAGGAATAATAAATGCCTTCATTAGTTGGAAGTACCACTTTTTGTAAAGAACTAGTAGTGCTTTGGTAGAGGTGTGTTGAATAACCAGATGATTTGGCTCTGACTTAACCAGAACCATCCAGTCTTACTCTGTTGGCCAAGGCTAGCAGTCAAATTATACAATTCACTAGCTCTTATCAAAAGACCTCTGTTAAAGCAAATAAATGTGTTAGATTTATGCACAAGTCAGATGTCATTAAATTAGCGGAGAAATAAATTGGTTAATAAGCAAGTAATAGACAAAATCCAAATAACGGCTCCACCACCATAAATCTAGCAATGGGGAAGCAGTCGGACAGGTTACTAAACAAACAGCCCAGCATACAGTGGCAAACCATGGGACTAGTTTAAAAAAAAAGACAAAAGTGTGTGTCTCACTACACTTAGCTCAAAAAAATAAATCAACAGTCTAAATAAAATGAAGATGTGATTCATTCAGTGTACTCAAAAGCTAGTTTGGCCAGATGGAAATTATCAAAAGATTAGCTGCAGACATTTAAAGAACAAGCTAAACTGATTCAAACAAATTGCTGTTTTAAAAACGTGTTTTCTGTTACTGAAGGTCCACAAATTCAATATCCGGTTATCAGAATAGCTAGAACCAGATCAAACATACTCATATTGCATTCATAGGTTCATACTAGGCTATCTGCCCTAGGGCATTTATAAGCCTAGCCAGAGTGTGTTTGGCTTTCGCCACCCATTTTAAATTAATTTTGCTATGCCCTTTTTTGAGGTTAGTATACTGTCCTCTGTCTAACAGTGACATATAAGTGATACCCGGGGTACACCTACGATCCCCCATCCACTCATCAAGATTCCTCTTGAAGAGAGTCAATGAGGGACTCTGCCTAACCTGGACTGGGATTTTATTCCAGAGTGAAGGGAGCCTCTGGGTTATGAATCTGTCCCTCCAGCATGTCCTATTTATTTCAGTGCTGAGGTTCAAGTCTCTCGAGCGCGTAGCTCGATGGGATTTGGATTTTCTGAGGTGCAGCATGTCCATTAATTCCAGGTTGGACATGACTTTATACGTCAGGCACAGATCGCCTCTGAGCAGGCGGTATGCCACTGAGTAGAGCTGGAGTTTCTTTAACCGGGCAGCATATGGCATCTGTTTGAGCCCTTTGATCCTCTTGGTGAGGTACTTTTGGGGTCTTTCCAGTTGCTGCAGGTGTCTGGTAAGGTACATCCCAAAAGGGGCATTGTACTCAATTATGGGCCTGATGAGGGATGAGTAAAGAGGCACGATGACCTCCACTGATCTAGATGTGAATCCCTTCATGATTAGGTGGGCTATATAAAATGTTTTTCTAACCACTTTGGCCACATGGTTGTCAAATGAGAGATTGCTATCAACTTGGGTCCCCAGGTCCCTAATTACTTCTTCCAGATTTAATGGATTACCACCTATGTGGTAATTTGTGGGCACTTTGTTTTTGCCAAAGGGGATGACTACACACTTTTTGGCATTTAGCTTGAGGCCATGGCTCTGGCACCAGTTGTCTGTTTCTATGAGGCCCTTTTGGAGGATGCTTGTGTCGGCTGGAGAGTCTATTATGGCGCGCAGTTTGCAGTCATCTGCGAACTTGGTCGGCCACAGTCCTTCCGTGTTGGCCTGTACCTCTGAGAAATATATACCGAACAAGAGAGGTCCCAGGACTGAGCCTTGTGGGACGCCACTTGTAACTGGTTTGGAGTCTGACTTGGCTCCAGCAATTCTAACCATGTGGATTCTGTCCTTGAGCCAGTTTGCAATCCATCTAGTGACATAGGGGTTTATGTTTAAGCTGGTGAGCTTATCTATAATGCCTGAGTGGGGTATTGTATCGAAGGCTTTTGCGAGGTCCAGGTAGGCTGTGTGGACCACCTTCCCCTCGTCAATGGCCTTGGTGACTTTTTCAAAGAAATCGACCAGGTTTAAGAGGCAGGATCTGCCCTTAACAAAGCCGAACTGGGTAGGATCCAGTGTCTGTAGGTCCCCAATATCTTTATTTATAAGGTCCATGATGATCCTTTCCATAACTTTGCAGACCAAGCTAGTCAGGCTTATGGGGCGATAGTTTCCAGGATCCGTTGAGGCACCACCTTTGTGGAGAGGGACCACCGTTGCTGTACGCCACTCTTTGGGTACATATCCTGTAGTAAGGCTGAGATTGAACAGTAGTTTTATGTTTGGGTTTAGCTCTTCTTGGAGTTCATGTAGGGCGCAGCCCGGGACACAGTCTGGTCCCATTGATGCTGTGTTTTTGCTTTGGAGAGGGCGGCTCTTACCTGAGCATCTGAGATGTCAGGGAGGCAGCACTCTGCTGGAATAGATATTTGCCCTTTTGGTGGGGAGGAGGGGGGGGGGTTTGCGCTGAACCTGTCAGCTAGGATGTTGGCAACGTCTGTGGGTTCAGTGTATTTTTTGTCATTTTGGACTAATTCTGAGCATATCTGGGAATTCCCACCCAGGTTCCTAACATAACTAAAGAACGCCTTGTGATTATCCTTAGTGTCCTGTGCAATTTTTCTCTCTAAGCTGACCTTAGGCGATTTTATGAGTGCCCGTAGTTTTTTGCTAATACTGATCAGAGATGCCTTCCCTTTTTGGGGTTTTGCTCTATCATGTAGTAGCTTCCTCCTCCTATTGTATAGTTTGTTTATAGCTGGGGTCCACCAGACAGGACGTCTGCCTTTGGAGGATTAGGTCTTGGTTTTATTTGGGATTGCATGATCCATGCATTCCTGAAGGTGTTCATAGAATGAGTTTATAAAGGATTCTGCGGTCTGGGCCATATTTTCAACAGGCCCGGGGGCTTTGAAGGATTCCACCTCGGTTTTGAGGAGTGTAAAATTTGCTTTTGAGAAGTTTTTCACTGTGGTTTTCTTGGCAGGGGGTGGAGTCGGGATGTGAATATCCAGTGAGATCAGTTTATGGTCTGATCTTACCAGTGAGGGATACACTTCTGGTCTGGAGCATAGAGTCCCTATGTTGGTGATGATCAGGTCCAGTATGTTTTCCCCTCTTGTGGGAGTGGTAACAAGTTGTTTCATAGCATTTGAGTTTATAAATTGTAGGAACCTTTGGGCTAGGGTGTTGGAGCTAGAGTAATGCTCCCAGTCTGTTTGAGTAGTTGAAGTCGCCCAATATAATGGTGTTTGGAGAGACCTTTATATTTTCCAGTGTTCTCAGGAAGGCCGAGTGGAGTTCCTGGGTTTGGGAGGGTGGTCTGTAGCAGGCTATAAACTGGAAGGCAGTTTTACCCACTGTTGCACATGGATAATCTGTTATGCTTCGTGCTGTGCCACCAACCTGGAGGTGTAGGTATCTTTGACGAGTATTGATACTCCCCCTCATTTTATGGTTCGGTCCAGGTTTTGGGGCCAAAAAGCATGGTATGAGGTATAACCTGGTAGTGCTGGGGTGCTCTCGGGAGCCTTGAACCAGGTTTCTGTTACTGCACAGATATCAATGTTCTCCATGCTAAGGAGAGTTTCGAGTGCATGCATCTTGAGGTTTAGACTTCTTGCGTTGAGTAGCATTACTCTTAGTTTCTTATCCCTTGTGATACCTATGGAGGTGGGTTTGTCTTTTGAGCCTTTCCTAAAAAAGGCACTATGGGGGTAGCAAGAGCCTTTGCCAATATCCGAAAGCCCAGGGGTGATAGGTGCAAGCCGTCCCTAGCGAAGCGTCGTGGCTTGTCGAGTGTGTCATCCCAGGCTGACAGGCATTGGATCCCCTTTGAATGACACCAATACTTAAGCCAATTGTTGAAATTGATCATCTTGTCTTCATATTGTGGCATCATTCTTGGTGAAGGTAAGATGCTACTCAAGGTTAGGGTCATACCAGCCTGGGCTTCATTATCAGAGAGCTCCTCTGTCTCTTTTCATGTAGTCCAGGGAGGTACGTCTCAGGTCATTCACACCAGCATGGACAATGACTGAGTCATATTTGTATTTGCCTTGGAGTGACCTGAGTGCTTGTGTTATGTTGCGGATCCTAGCGCCCGACAGGCAACTCACCGTGACCTTCTACTTGTTCAGCCTGGTGAGCGGGACGTGAGTGTGCCTGACGATAGTCACCTATTACAAGTGTATCAGGTGTGTTGTTTAGCCTTAAGGGCTGTGACTATTCAGCACACTGGCTTTGTGAGCTATGTGTTGCACGTGTTTTGTTTTGGGGTAGCGGTTGCTTGGGTGTCTGGTTTGGTGGTCTCTGCTGCTTAGGCAGATTTTTATTTAGAGCCTCAGAGTATGTTTTTGTGTGTTTGTGTTTGGTTTGCTGTCGTAGTAGGTCTATGTGAGACTGGAATTGTAGTGAGTGTGGTTTCCTTTTCCTCCTGACTGGTTACACCAGTACTGAGTTGAGAGAGCTTAGCCTCCAGTTTGGCTATATGGTTGCATCTCTCACGTGTTGGAATTTGTTGGGAGGAGGAGAGGGTTGTCTGTATATGAGGCAGTTGTAACATTGCCTCAAGATTCCCAGATTCACCAGCTGGACTGGAGAGGAGATTGACAACTGACCTTTGGACATGCTAGAATAGTATTGGGAATTCCTTTATAATTGAAAAAAAGGGCTAATGGGGAAAAAAGTACTCAAGGGGAGTTTGTGAGGGTGTAGTGCTTTTAATTTTTTAGTGCTGACCTATATAATTGCTTTAGTGAGCAAGTGCCAGGTAATTTAAATGCAAAAACGGCAAACAGTAACTTTCATTCAAGTGAAACAAGGAAATAAGTACAGTAAGCAATGCAGATATCACTAGGGATCCACAGAAGCGCTGAAAAACCACGTTTTAGGTGGAATTAGCGTTTCAGGGAAACAACAAGCAAGCAAACAACAAGCATACAAACAAAGCTAGATTCAGCAGGCCTGGATCTAGTCTATGCTACAGCAAACAAGGTGTACCAATTTCAGTAAGAAAGTTTAAATATGCAGGCACTATAAGCCTTTAACCAGAAATTCCTAGCTCAGAAGGGCAGAGTCCAGCCTCTCCTCCCACAAGAGTGCAGACCACGAACCCTCTTAATGTAAAATAACTGGCCTGAAGCCCAAGTGCTTAAACCAGAACTAATATACTTTTAGAATAACTCCAAGAATTAGAATAGAATGATAGCACTTTATTAAGTTACTACCAAGCAGTAAATAAAAAATGCAAAAATGATGCTTTTAAGAAATGATGGATTAGTGCTCACAAACAAAAACAAAAGCAGATTCAGCAGGCCTGGATCTAGTCTATTACACAACAAACAAGGTGTACCATTTCAGAAGAAGAAGTTTGCAATATGCAGGCACTACCTTTAACCAACCAGAAATTCAGCTCTCAGAAGGGCAGTCAGCCTCTCCTCCCACAAGAAGCAAGTGCTTAAACCAGAACTAATATACTTTTAGAATAACGGACACTGAGCCCTCAATCAGCAGTTCCCAACTTAGGATGTAAGCTACCTGTCCTGCCACCACAGTGCAGTCCCAAACCTTCCTAATGTAAAACAACTGGTCTGAAGCCCAAGTGCTTAAACTAAAAGGCTTAGAATGAGTTACACCAAGCAGTAATAGATACAACTGAGTACTTGTAAGATGACGCAAAAGCAAGATAAAGTAGGAAGAAACACAAATACAGTAAAAGCAGATAATTTTTTTTTTTTTTTTTTTTGTGAGCAAATGCGATGGGCCCAGGAGGAGTAGCCAACTGCAAATTTACAAGAGGGGCGGGCAGTTTCAAAGCCAAGATTAACACCAAGACAAAAACAGGGAGGGTGGGGTGGGGTGGGGTGGAGACCTACTGAAAAAAGTCAACTTCCAGCTAGATATTGCTCAATGCAACACAAACAAATTACTTTTAAGCGTAAAGTAATAATTTGTTAATTTATAAATAGAAGAACATGTGAAGCTGTAACAACGAGACAGAAGCTGGCTCAGTAGGAGAACCGACCACTAGCACTACTTTAAAAATTTGCTGATGTTCTTCATGTTTCACTGTTGCAGTCATCACACTTGGGTTATCTGCCTACAGGTAGCCCTCAGTCGACCCGAATAAGAGTCTTAGTATTTCTACGTCGGATGCTGTCGCTTCTTCCATGACGTCAGGCCATCAGGGGTATAAAACAGGCAGCCAACACCATTACATCAGTCTTTATTGCCGTCGAGGAGCTCGAAGCAGTTCACTAGTGCTGGTCGGCCACTACCTGAAATTTTCGTTTGAGTGTATAATCCTGAAGTCTTCTAACGCTAAGTACCCCATTGGGGATCCTTTTTTCTTCCTCTAAGTGATGTCAGAAAAAGTTAACAATTGTCTTGCCTATGGAAAGCAAATACCTCACAGAGATTTTCATTCTTACTGCGCCATCTGTTTAGGCCCAGACCACAACGTCCCTCGCTGTCGGTTTTGTGCCTTGTTTAACGCCCGAACCATTCGTCATCGGGCAATCTTTGTCACTAAATTCTTTTTTTTCGTTCTCCCTATTCCGAAATGGCTTCAATAAGCCATCCAACTAATGATCTTTCGAAAAAACGTAAATATAAAGACAGAGACAGACCTCATAGGTCCAAAACTGCCGACGACACTTCCTTTAAGCTAGTCGCCAGTCCGCCGGTACTCAGTGAGGTGCCTTTGCAGCCCTTGATGCCCACTTCTGTGGATTTGCAGGCCTCTGCTGAGACCCATTCGGAGTCCGGTATGCTGCGAGATGCTTCTTCGACTGTGGAACCTGCAGATGTCTCTACCATGGATGATTCTGGAGCCGCTGTGCAGGCACCGACTTCTGAGGGTGTATTCCATCCAACCGATGTTCAAATCAAACCGACTTCATTTTTAGCCAAAACTACAGAGTTTCTTAGGCCCAGAGTACACACTACGCCTAGAAAACCGACAACCAAAGTGCATGCTGAAGCTCCCATGCCCCAAAAACAAATGCTTAGAATGGCTGAAGACCTTATTACCGTAATTAGGGGAAGCCAGCCTTCCCCTGCTAAGAGAGAAAGAATTGAGTTTCCTTCTGATTCTACAGACCAGGAGTCCGATGACTCTGACCTTTCTGATTATCAGGACATGCCCTTATCAGCCTATGAGGATTCAGATACAGAGGAATCCATTCCCTCTGCCTCCCCTCCAGAGAATTTTTCTTTTGATGAAACCTTGCATACTTTGAGAGTTTTTCCACTGGGAATGCCAAGACTGCCCTCAGTCCAAAAAGAGACTGAGTTTTTAGAGTTGCCTCAGCACAGGCTTCTAGCTGTACACCCTGTCCTGGATGTCGTAGATGTTTTTATGGAATCTAGTCTTACTCCAGATACATTGCCCCCGGCCCCTAGGAAACCTGACAGGTACTACAGAGTACCTGATTCCCACAGATTTCTCTTCAAGAGTCCTACTGCGGATCCAGAGACCATTTCTCAGGGACCTAAAGGTATTAAGGCTAATACAGCCAAAAATCCTACCCCTTCGGACAGGGATTCCAGAGCTTTAGACAGATGGGGTAAGAAGGTATATATCTCTGTAACTCTTGCCATCCGGGCATTAAATTGCCAGTTTCACATGTTGAATTACCAGCAACATATTATGGAACTAATTAAACAAAAAATGGTGGTATTTCCAGATTGTGCAGAAAATAAAGATTTGCAAGAGCTAATGCATTCTGCAAACCAAGTTAGTAAGCATACTTTGTAGTGTGGCTTTGATGCCGTAGAAGCATCTTGCAGGGCTGCAGTCACTGGGTCTGTACTGAGAAGGCATGCTTGGCTGAAGGAACAAACCTTGCCCAGATCATGTCAAATCCAAATTACTAGACACTCCTTTAAACAAGGACTGTTTGTATGGCACTGAAGCAGAAGTTCTTAAAAAGATGGAAGAAAAAGCTAAATCTATGCAAACTGTCAAAACATTCTTACAAGTGCAACCACCTAGATTCAGTAGGCATTGGCCTTCTAAAAACTGGTCCTTTCCAGCCCCTTCCAGGCCTGACCAGACCCAGGGGAAACAGGCCACCCAGTCTACAGTCTCAGGGTATGCAGAGATCAAAACAGTGGAGTGCCCCCACCCGAAAATCAGGGAGTGATAAGCCGCCCCCTTATGGAAAAAGGTCACAATTACCTTTCAGTTATCCTTCCCAGCCCTGCCCAAGTACTTGTTCCCCTAGGAGGACAACTTGCCCTAAAAAACTGGATGTCCATTACTCACGACCAATGGGCCCTAAACATTGTATCCCAGGGATACAAATTCTACTTCCATGCACTGCCAACCCCAAGGGTTTTTCCAGACCTTCCTCCAAACCAGTGGGCAGAGACTCAAAAGCAAGTACTTTCCCTGCTCAATATCAGAGCTATTCAACCTGTTCCAGTAGAACAAAGGAGTCAGGGTTTCTACCCCAGACTTTTCCTGGTGCCAAGAAAAGAGGGCTCATGGTGCCCAATCCTGTATCTTTCAATTCTCAGTACCTTTCTGGTGATCCCAAAATTCAAGATGCTTACCCTGCAACACCTACTCCCTATGCTAGCCAAGGATGCCTGGTTAGCCACTCTAGACTTGAAAGAAGCTTATCTGCACATCCCCATAAGGGAGTCATGCAGAAACAGGGAAGGCTCTATGCACTATCAGTTCTCTGCACTTCCCTTTGGCTTGTCTACTGCGCTCAGAGTGTTCACAAAGTGCCTGGCTCCAGCCATCGCATACTGCAGGAGGAGAAATATCCAAATTTTCCCATACTTGGATGACTGCCTGTTTCAGGCGGACAGTCAGGAATTGCTACTTCAGCACCTGGCATTTGTAAAAAGCCCTCTCACTTCATTGGGGTACACCATCAAGCAAAAGAAATCACAACTGGTACCCAGTCAAAAGATTGTATTCTTGGGAGCAAGCATGGACACAACTTCCCAGATGACATTTCTCACCTCAGATAAACAGGTCTATCTGACAAACTACTTCAAACAAATGGCCACCAGAACCCAGCGCTCTGCAAGAAAAATACTGCAAGCCCTAAGGTTCATGGCCTCATGTATTCTGCTAATTCCATATGCAAGACTGCATATGAGGAAACTTCAGTAATACTTAAAAAGTCTTTGGTGCCAACATTCTCAGGACCTGGAAACAGTCATTCCTATCGTACCTTGTCTAAGGGCAGAGTTCCTTTGGTGAGCAGAAACATGCTACCACAACAAGGGACTGCTTTTCACTCAACCCCTCGCCGCCCAAACCCTGACAACAGACTCATCAGACTATGCATGGGGGGGCTCACATGGCAGGCAAATGCATTCAGCTCCACTGGAACCCAGGCCAGATTCTCCTGCACATCAATCAGAAAGAGATGCTAGCTGTACAGAATGCTCTGACAGCCTTGAAATACCTAATCTTTCCAGGACAACTGCTTATAAAAAGATGACACCACAGTTATGTGGTACATAAACAAGCGGGGGGAGGACCCATTCTTACCCACTCTGCAGGTTAGCCATGGCCCTGTGGAACATAGCCTTGAGCAACCAAGTGTATCTACAAGCTCAATTCCTGCCAGGCAAACAAAATTCATTGGTAGACTTGAGCAGAAATCTCCTAGACCCACACGAGTGGAAATTGGAGCCCAACACCTTTATCCTTCTGATCCAGAGGTGGGGGACACTGGAGGTGGAGCTCTTTGCCTCCCCCAAGAACCACCAGTTAAGCAAATACTGCACCAGGAACCCTCACAGCAGGGCCTGGAAGGTGGATGTCCTATCCTTTCAATGGGAAAAAATCTCTCAATTTTTGCCTCCCCCCCCCCCCCCCTTCTCTCAAGAGTACTACTCAAGATAAGAGTACAGGCCAAGGCAATTCTTATTGTCCCAGACTGGCCACACAAGCAGTGGTACCCACTCTTACGCAGCCTGACAACAGTGCCATCCTGACACCTTCTCCAGACTCCTACCCTGCTGTCTCAGCAGGAGGGAGAGAGTTTGCATCCACAATTGCAAACCCCAAACCTTGCAGCCTGGCTTATCCCTTGAATACCCCATCAGCATCCCTTAACAAACAGGTGCTGGATGTCATTCTTGAAGCCAGAAAGCCTAGTACTAGGAAATCCTATGCTGAAAAGTGGAAAAGATATTGTTCTTGGAATCAGTCTCAAGGGAAGGACACAGCAGTTCCCTCCTTACCTCTAATCCTGGATTACCTAGCAGAGCTACTCCACAGAGGCCTATCCTCCTCCTCCGTTAAGATCCATGCCTCTGCCATCTCAGGTCATTATAATACTGAGCCACCTCTATTTTCTCCCCCTGTCATCAGACAGTTCCTGAGAGGGGCTAACAACTTAAGGACCCCATAGGACAGCACCCACCCCTGCCCTGGGACCTGAACTTTGTACTGGAAAAGCTCACGCTTCCCCCTTTTGAACCTGCCGCCTCAACATAGTTAAAATTCCTCTCTTGGAAAACAGCCTTGGTTTTGGCCATAACTTCAGCAAGAAGAGTGTCTGAGTTACAGGCACTAATGGCTGTGGAACCCTTCATTATTTTCCATGCTGACAGGGTTTCCCTCAGGACTAACCCGTCCTTTATGCCTAAGGTGGTGTCCAGTGTGGCTGTAACCCAATCCATCCATTTGCCAACCTTCTTCCCTAATCCTTAGAATAAAGAAGGAAGGATCCTGCACTCCTTGGACGTGCACAGACAGCTCAGGTTCTAAGCCTTTCAGAAAATCTGACCAGCTGCTAGTCAGCTTTGCTACAGGGGCAGAGAGGGTAAGGCCATTTCAAAACAAACCATTTCCAAATGGATAGCACACTGCATCCATTTCTGCTACAAGCACCATAGAAAACCTACCCCGCAGGGGATCAGACCGCATTCCACTAGGGCTACTTCCACCTTTACAACATTTCTTGGGGGAGTCCCCTACCAGGGACATTCTGGAAGCTGCAACTTGGAATTCTGTGCACACCTTCAACAAGCATTACCACTTACCTATTTTTTCTAAATCCAGGGCAGGATTTGCTACAGCAGTCTTGCAGGGCCTACTAGCCAGCCCTAACACGTCTTGACTGCCTCCACCCTTCCTCAGCTTTGGGAATCAACCCAAGTGTGATGACTGCAACAGTGAAACACGAAGAACATAGTACAGTTGTGTACACTTACCATAAATGTAGGTGTTCAAGTGTATTCACTGTTGCAGTCCTGGTTTCCCTCCCTCCTGCCCTTTAGCTTTCTCTATCTTTCTACCTCTCCTCTCTATGGCCATTCCTAATGACGTTGGTATTTACTTTTTATCTCAGCTAGAGCGTCTTCTGCGTGGAGACATGCATGAATGGGGGTACCTTCCTTGAAGGTTGTGCATTAGGGCTGGTAACTCGGCACGTAAAAATCAACTACCAATCATTAGTGGACTGGAGCTCCGCTGCGGCGACCCCTAACCGGGAAAAGCCGAAAGACTCAACAACAGGTGGTGGTCCCCACCGTAGACGAGTTCCCTGTTTGGGGGCACCTGACATTTGGGGCAAGAAAAACTGATGTAATGGGGTTGGCTGCCTGTTTTATACCCCTGACAACCTGACGTCATGGAAGAAGCGACAGCATCCAACGCAGAAATTCTAAGACTCTGGTATTCGGGCTGACTGAGGGCTACCTGCAGGCAGATAAACCCAAGTGTGATGACTACAACAATAAATACACTTGAACATCTACATTTATGGTAAGTGTATACAACTGTACTTTCTTTGCCGAGTAAGTTGTACTCAAAATACACTCTTAAAGCCAATGGTATTAGTCATAGCAGCAAATTAAAAGTTGCTAAGACCCCATCCACCCAAAATGAAAGTAGTTCCATTTGGTACAGCCAAACTGAGGGCACAGCCAATGGTCTAGCACACCAGCACTAGAACTGTGAGATGAAATGTCTGTCACATGCAGTAAAAAAAGCACTACAGGTTTAACTAAAATGACCCCATATTTATCTAATTTTATAAAAGTACATTATACAAGTACACATTCCATTAAAGTAATGCATTTAAAGGGAGAAACAAATTCAGACCAACAGAATGGTAGAAATTGTTTGGTCAGTTTCCACTGTCCCCAATGGAAAAGCAGCAGCCATCAGCTGGAAAACTGAAAACCATTTCCAGTGTGGTTACTGATTAAATTGAGATGTCACAAATTGGCTGGAATACAGAATTTCATACAACTTAGAAAATTCCAAACAGTAGCATATCGGCATTGCAATATAAGACTGAAGTGACCTGTCTTCACAGTAACATACTACCATCTGCATTTCCTTTCCTTTTTGGGGACTGTTTTTTTTTTTTTTTTTACTTTTGGGCATTACATTAATGTAGGAGTTTAAAAAAAAAAAAAAGTCATGGTAGCCTTTGTTCCTGCAACAGAGCAGTACACTGAGTTAGCCTTTTGACAAGGACGAATCCAAGTCACTTAACCAGACAGTACTCCTGGTTTGCTCCTGAAAAACAGTATGTCCTGTGGGCTTACCTGGTCAGCAACTAGATAAAGTAAGAATAATGGCAAGTTAACAAAATGTGGTAGTTGAGTGGTATCATCAGTTTAATGCAACCTTGATTTACCTGTGTTGTACCACCAGGGAAATGTGGTATATTATATTATTTGCCTGGCACTGGTTAGGATTACAGGATAACTCTGTGAGTGCTGGTTTTGTTGCTGTGTATATCTGGTCCACCTGCAACATGTCTGGTTTTACTAGTTAAATTACTATAGAATATGATGAATGATGGTCTGAATTTGTTTCTCCCTTTTGTTGCTGACTGTAGGGCACCATCTGTATAACCATCAACCCTTACTTCCTACCCAAGTAGTGTGGAGTCCCTATGCATTAAGCCAAATGCCATTCTCTTAGGTGACTTCAACTACCCATCCATTAACTAGAAGACTTGCACATCCCAAAACAAGTACACCGAAAAAATTTCTGGGCTACTTCAATACACACTTTTCAGACCAGCTAGTCCACACCCCATCCAGGAGTGATATACTTTTGGACCTAGTCCTTACCAGTATGGGACACTTCTGCTCCGTACCAGTTGTAAGTTCCTACCTGGTTAAATCTGATGACAAATCTGTCTGATTTACCAGAAGACTGGCGTTAGAAGCGTATTCTAATACCTTGGTGTTCAGAAATTATGCTAAGGCTACTCTATGAAAACTGAGTGATGACCTGGCTAATTTCAAAATCCTCGTCCAGCTTGACCCTGCTGCTTATGCAAAATCCTTTACTGATGCATTCTTTGCACATGTAATAGCTACCTAGACGCACTGCCAGATTTAAAAATAAACCCCTATGGTAGAACTCAAATATAAACATTCTCTATAATAAAAGGGAAAAAAATCATTGCATGCAGATAAGTTAAACTGTCATAATGCCCAAAACAATCTTGCTAAACTTGACCGGGAACTCTGAACCCTGATCAAACCAAAGCCAGGTGTGAGCTAAAAGTAGCCATCCAGGTGAAAGGTCACCACAAAACTTTCTTTAGCTATGCTCGAAACCTCAAACAATTCCCAGCACTGTGCAGAGCTAATAAAAAAAAATGACATTACATACTCAGACCCAGAAGACATGGTCAGTCTACTTGCACACAATTTTACCTCAAACTTTAATATCCCCCCTCCTGTGTCTACAGCCCCACACACACACAAATTTCCCAAGAACAAGTCATCAAGGCACTGTATCAAGCCAAAAGCACTATTACTATGAGACCAGATAATATACAAGTTTGTCTACTAACTAGCCTGAAGCAGGATTTGTCGGAACACCTATAGGGGCTATTCAGTATCCACCTTCATACAGCCTTTGTGTCAGATGAATGGAGGACAGCACCCGTCATTTCTTTGCACAAAGGAAGGTTATCAAAGGACCTATATTATTATAGGATCCATAAGCATGACCAGCCTCATCTGTAAAGCTATGGATAAGATTGTTAAAGTTTTAATAAATGAGAACATTGGTAACCATACAGGCTCTCAATCTAAGCTAGTCCAGATTTGTCAAGGGGAGATCCTGCCTGCTTAACCTGTTCGACTTCAGTTAAGTTATTGAAGCAGTTGTTGAGTGTATATCAATACACATCACATATCTAGACTTCACAAAGGCATTCCAACAGCATCCCACACAGTTACAGATAAACTCTTTCTGCTAAATGTAAATCCTTATGTAATTCATTGGATAGCTGGGTGGTTCTACATCCTTCAAAACACCTCTCCCTAGTGGTATACCCCAGGGTCAGTCATCAGACCACTACTATTTGGCATGTACTACTTGAAGGTCAAAGCAAATGTTATAGGTTTTTGGTTGACAAGTTTGCAGATAGCTGTAAAATTGTTGCTGTCATCAGCTCCCTCAGAGGGCACCAGTATCCTGTAAGAAAACAATGGAGATTGAAGCTAAATGCCAAGAAATATGAAATAGTATCTTTTGGCAAGCATTATTTTTCTTGTAACTATCATGTTGACAGCCCCTTGAAAGCTGGTCCTGTAGTCCAGGATCTGGAAGCCTGTGTAGACAAAACTGCCCATGGATTTCCTTACAGTAGTGGATATGTGGTTCTCATTTTTCATCACACAGCTTCTGTCTAAGCATCAAAGGATGTAATTATTCCACTGTACTCGGCAAGCATTAGGCCAACCTTTGAGTTTAATTTCCATTTTGGTATGTACCTCACTTTGTTTTTAAATCAAGGGCCTAAGTCATATAAACTATGCAGACAGTCTCAAAGCCTTGTCCCTCTTCTCTGTGTCAATCAGGCTCTGACAGAACCCCTGCCTTGCACGTAGAGTCTTAGCAGTCCTAATCTTTTCTGATGCTGTTACACATTTGCAAGTCCAGTTGTAGTGGAATACCCTCTCAAGGGATCTCAGTCACTTTTGCAGTATAAGTAGGACATGTTTGGGAGAGAGGTATGAATCACAGAGAATACCACTTGTGTGGAACAGTTTTCACTCCATATAAAGCAAAGTACTTCTCTTAATCTAGTTGAATGTATTTTGGATGAATTTACCCCCAGTAAATGTCCCTCATGGATAGGGGCAACAGGTAAATGTCCCAAAATATCCTTGTTCTGTCCACCTGGGATACTTGTACACAAAACAGAAGGTCCAAAATTCGATTTACTATCAATTTTTCGATCGCAACTTGTGCGATTTACAAAATGTCGAGTGAGCCATATGCCGACTCAAACCATTGACACAAGAAATGTCGGAACTTACATCAGCGAATGCAGTACAGCATTCGCTGTTGTGAATTCTGACATTACAAGTCAGATTGCACTATAGTGGGGATCGGGAAATGTACCCTTACCCTCACTGTAGTGCGATCTCGGAGTTTGTATATATAAGTGGGGGGGGGTGCAGGGGCTTGCCCCCCAGCAAAAATTAAACGTAGTCTGGCAACTTTGAGAGGCAGACAATGTTCGCATTTGCTTTTAGTTGAAAATGTCGACATCGACATTTTTGGACATCTGGTTCGGCATTTTCTTCATTCGATGTGCGACCCAACGTTTTGGTTCGACAATATCAGTTTTTGACTGTTGCAGTCGACTAGTTGATAGTAAACCCCAAAATTCTGCTATGAGACTGTAAGGCTAGGCTTTTTAAGGTCTTCACAGATCAGTAGCCTAGTAAGTACCTATAAACCATGGTGATGTGTCCCATATGAGTCTATAGGAAATACACCCCGGGGATCACTTCTGTGGCTCTGCTCGACAGGGGCACAGGAAATTAACTTTATTGGGTGGCATAAGCCAGGGAACCTTGTTGGCTAGGCTTACTTAGGCCCTTGGGCCCGATAGCCTTGTACCTACATATGAACCTAAAAGCAACTTTGCTTTGTGCCACCATAGTTGAAACAGATAATGTGAAGTTGTTCTGTCTCGCCGTTCATTCTTACTGATGGGTTCTGAGCCAATCCTCTGCTCCTACTCGGCCAACTACAAAGCTCGAGGTCTTCAATCAACTCGAGGCCAACTCCCTGTCCCATGATGGTACCTTGTGTTACCACAGATCTAGTTTGCCGCTGCAATAGATCGGAGGATACTTCACAGCTCGGGCCAGTAGATTTATCTTTTCTTTGCTAATTTTCTCTTAAAGACTTTGAAATTGCAGATTAATAAGATGTCCTTCATGGATGCATCTGCAGTCATAACAAGTGGGTTGTCCTGTCGTCAGGCAGCCCTGCAGTCGGCCGGATTCCAAAGTCCGGGTCCGGCTTCGGCTGATGTCGCACTCCACCCGACGTCATCTCTGTTGGTCTTCGGGTATATAAGCATCAGCCGACGCCATTTTCCTCAGTCTTTCTTGCCGTGGCGCCGAAGCAGAAGCTGTTCGCAAGTGCCGGTCGGTCGGATCCAGAGATTACTTCTACCGAATACTACTTCAAGACTTCTAAAGCTAAGTACCCGCTGGGGACTCTTTCTTGCCTCAGCCGATGTCAGAAAAAGTTAACAATTGTTTAACCTGTGGGAAACAAATACCTCATAAAGATTTCCACTCTTACTGTCTGCCTTGTTTAGGCCCAGCCCACGACGTAGCAGCCTGTTCGCCTGTGCTTTCAACCGACTAACGCTTAGGCGTCAGTCGGAGTTTGCAGAACAGTTTTTCGGTTCTGATTTTGCGTACATTATGCCGTCGGATCCTCCGACTACCCAATCTACCAAAAAACGCAAAGATAAAGACCGACACTCGCGGTCCACGGTTTCGGCCGAAACCACGGTAAAGCAAATCATGAGTGTCTCGGTTTCGGCGAAACCGAGAAACTGATCTAAGTACAGCTGAACCTATTCTTACAACTGAGGCCCCTGCTACAACTCTTGAATCGACCTCAGAAATTATACCCACTACGGTGGTTGACTTATCAGACACCATTCCCTTGGATGTCTCTACCCCAGCACGTGGTGCTGCTAGGCCTCCAGCAGCCATGTCCATTAAGGCCTTCGCCAGGGCTAAAGCAGCCAAGACTACTAAAACAGTGCCTGTTAAACCCCCCACATCCAGGCCCTCTTCTAGTTCTCAAATGCTTTCTTTGGCAGAAGATTTAATTTCTTTAATTAGAGGATCTCAATCTCACCCAGACAGGGCCTCTCAGCCCCCAGAGAAGAGACCTAGGGCAGAGCCCCCTGAGCCAGTGTCATCTGATGATTCTGCTGATGAATCAGACATAACTGACCAGCCAGAGGCTCCTTCTCCAATTTTGAAGATTCTGATGCTGAAGAATCCATTCCAGCTGCTTCCCCACCAGAAGAATTCTCCTTTGGGGAAACCTTGCATGCCATGCGAGAACAGTTCCAATGGCAGCAACAGGATTTTTCAGACTCCAGAAAAAGACTTAGGACCTTTCTGCACCTCCCACAGCACAGGCCCTTAGCTATACCTCCTGTTCTCTCTGTGGTGGATGATGCTTTCAATGATGTTTGCTCCGCTCCAGATTCTTTACCCCCAGCCCTGCCAAACCAGACAGATTTTACAGGGTGCCAGATACTCATCACCACCTTTACAAGGCCCCTCTTGCAGACCCAGAAACTATATCCCAGGGTCCCAAGGCAGTAGCCGCAACCACAGCTAAAAACCCTATTCCTTCTGAAAGGGAAGCAAGGTCATTAGACAGATGGGGTAAAAAGGTCTACACTTAAGCTACTCTCTCAGCTAGAGCTTTAAACTGTCAGTTTCACATGATACAATACCAAGAGTTTATGCTTGATCAGTTAACTAAAAAACTAACCTCTGATGAATCTCTTGATAAGAAATATGTATTAGAGATGGTAAATAACATACAACAGGTTAGCAACCATTCCTTAAAATGTGGCTATGATGCACTGGAGGCTTCATTTAGATCAGCCATGACAGGCACAGTGATAAGAAGGCATGCATGGCTAAAGGAACAAGCTTTACCGGATCATGTTAAAGCTAAGTTGCTAGATGCTCCTATGGACAAGACAAGTTTGTTTGGTACACCTGCCCAGCAGGTTATGAAGAAAATGGAAGAGAAGGCAAAATCTGTTCAAACTGTTAAAGATTTCTTGCAGGTTCAATCCCAAAGATTTAGCAGGAACTGGCCTGCCAAAAATTGGTCCTTTCCTGACTCCACAAAATTTCAAAGGGGCAGGAATAGACGCTCCAGAGGTAGAAACCAATCCAGAGGAGGTGCCTACAGAGGACGACAGTGGCAAGGTAACAACAGAGGCACAGACACAGCCACTGCCACTACATCAGCACAACCACAGTGACTTAATCCTAAATCCGCCTACCAGGGAACAAATAACAGCTCCTCTAGGCGGAAAGTTAACCTTATTTTCAAAGAACTGGCACTACATAACAAAAGACAAGTGGATTTTACAAACCATAGATCAAGGTTACCGGTTTCACTTCCACACTTTACCAGTCAAAAGAGGAATGCCAAATCTACCTCCAAATCAAAAAACAGAGGCTCTACGCCAGATAATGGAGTTAGCAAACATGAGAGCTGTGGAAAGAGTGCCAACAGCAGAACAAGGGAAAGGGGTCTTTTCCACACTTTTTCTTGTTCCCAAAAAAGGAAAAAGTTGGAGACCAATTCTCGACCTGTCCACCTTAAATACATACATCATTGTCCCAAAATTCAAAATGCTGACCCTACAGCAACTTCTTCCCATGCTGGGCAAGGAGTCTTGGCTGGTAACTCTAGATCTCAAGGAGGCATACCTGCACGTCCCCATTCGACCAATCTGCAGAAGATACCTCAGATTTCTTGCAGGATCAGAGCACTATCAATTCTCAGCATTGCCCTTTGGCTTATCTACTGCCCAGAGTATTCACAAAATGCCTGGCATCAGTAATCGCCATTGCAGACTACAGGGAATTCAAATTTACCCATACCTGGACGACTGCCTGCTACAAGGGGACAACAAAAGCAAGCTGACAACAGATTTACAAAGGGTCATTTACTTGCTACAAGGACTGGGATACACAGTCAATTTACAAAAGTCAAGGCTGATACCATCCCAAACAAGGACATTCTTGGGCTGAATTGGACACAGTACAACAAATGGCATTCCTGACTACAGAAAAACAAAAGAACTTCCTCTTTACTTGTTGGCACTAACAAAACTGAACAAGTTAACAGCAAGAAAAGTTCTGCAGGCCTTGGGCTTCATGGCATCATGCATAATCTTGGTCCCATTTGCCAGACTACATATGAGGAAACTACAGTGGTACCTAAAGAATTTATGGTCCCAACACAGACACAGTCTAGAAACAGAAATCCCACTAATTCCATGCTTAAAACAGGAGTTCCTATGGTGGGCTCAGGCATGCCAGTCAAACCCAGGCCTACCCTTTCGCAGATGTCAACCAAGCCAGACCATCACAACAGACGCTTCAGACCTAGGATGGGGGCCCACATGCTGGACAAATGCGTGCAAGGATTGTGGACACAGGATCAACTTCACCTGCACATCAATCTAAAAGAAATGCTGGCAGTAAAACTGGCAATCCAAAAGTTCAAACCATTTCTCAAAGAGGGACAGTTGATGATAAGGACAGACAACACCACAGTCATGTGGTACATCAACAAACAGGGAGGCACTCATTCATACCCCTATGCAAAATGACCTTGGAGCTGTGGACCCTGGCACTCAGCTACAACATTCAGTTACAGGCAATATTTGTACCGGGAAAGACAATACTCTAGCAGACATATTAAGCAGAACCACTCGGATGCCCACGAATGGAAGCTGCACCCGGACATCTTCAAGACCATCTCAAAGAAATGGGGAATGCCACAGATAGACCTATTCGCATCACCTCTCAATCACCAGCTCAAAAATTCTGCACAAGGACATTCCACCCACTAGCATGGAAAGTGGACTCACTCTCCTTCAACTGGAAAGGCCTAACAGCATATGCATTCCCACCTCTTCCTTTGATACACAAGGTACTACTAAAAATCAAGGAAGAACGTCCCAAGGATAATCCTGATAGCTCCAAACTGGCCAAGACAACACTGGTACCCACTTCTGAAGAGCATGTCTCGAACAATATGTGGCCAATACCCTGATGCCTTTGATGTTAACTCAGAACAACTACAGCATCATACATCCAAACCTAAAACGCTGCAACTGACTGCATGGAACATCACATAGCAGCAGCTAATCCAGAACTCTCCCAAAGAGTTAAAGACATTATTCTTGAAGCGCAGACCTTCAACAAGAAGGAACTATGCTGGAAAATGGAAAAGGTTTGTCATTTGGAGTACGGAAAGAGGAAAAGATGTGTCAAACATAGATATGCCTAACATTCTGGAGTATCTGGCGAACTTCTTCATTCAGGCCTGTCCTACTCCTCCATCAAGATACACGCATCAGCTATTTCAGCAGAATACAGCTTTGATCCACCTGTTTTCGCACCCTTTGCTCAGGCAGTTCCTCAGAGGAATCAAGAATGTAAAACCTCCAAGGAAACCACCATTACCAGCTTGGGATTTAAACTTTGTGCTAGAAAAGTTGACACTATCACCCTTTGAACCAGCAGCAACAGCAGACCTACAACACCTGTCATGGAAAACTGCTTTCCTACTAGCAATTACTTCAGCAAGGAGGGTTTCAGAACTACAGGCCTTAATGGCAGTGCAACCCTTCCTAATCTTCCACCAAGATAGAGTGTCCATGAGGACTAATCCTACATTTATGCCCAAGGTGGTATCCAGAGTGTCTTTAAACCAGGCAATCCACCTACCTACCTTCTTTCCCAACCCACAAAACAGAAGGCAAAGAATACTGCATACCTTGGATGTACATAGACAGCTACGCTACTACTTGGACAGAACAAAACATAGCAGAAAGACTGACCAACTTTTTGTAGCCTATGCAACAGGAAGGGAAGGAAAAGCTATTTCCAAACAGACAATCTCCAAATGGATAGGAAATTGCATACGATACTGTTACTCCTTCCATGGAAAACCAATTCCACAGAACATAAGACCTCATTCTACAAGGGCAACAGCCACTACCACAGCCTTCTTACGAGGAGTGGCAACCAAAGACATTATTGAGGCGGCTACTTGGACCTCCGTGCATACATTTGCCAAGCATTATAATTTGCCTCTATATTCCAGATCCCGAGCAGGGTTTGCCACTGCTGTACTGCAAGGGATCCTAAACACACCATAATCTACTTTTATCCTCCTCCCCTAGTTGGCTATGGTATTCTACCCACTTGTTATGACTGCAGATGCATCCATGAAGGACATAGTACAGTTTTGTACCTACCATAAATGTAGATGTCTGAACTGGATAGCATCTGCAGTCAGGATTACCCTCCCTCCTTACCCTCTGTGGTACTCCTAGGGTGTTTACCCTCCTAATAGCTACTTGTTGGGGAGTCTTTATGGTGTATTTGTTTGTATATATGTACATATATGCTTATTGTTGTGTTTACCTCTATCTATTTGGAAACATTGGCATCTATCCAAATTTTAGCCTGCAAGAGGGCTACTGGCATCTGGGGCAAGAAACACTGAGGAAAATGGCGTCGGCTGATGCTTATATACCCGAAGACCAACAGAGATGACGTCGGGTGGAGTGCAACATCAGCCGAAGCCGGACCCGGACTTTGGAATCCGGCCGACTGCAGGGCTGCCTGACGACAGGACAACCCACTTGTTATGACTGCAGATGCTATCCAGTTCGGACATCTACATTTATGGTAGGTACAAAACTGTACTTTTCCTTTCCATTTAGGACTTTTGTAGGCTTTCGCAGAACTATTTCTGCTATCTTGAAGGTTTAATTTACAAGCTTTTTTGGCCGTCGTTTTAATAAGCCTTTATCTCACTTTCCTATATTCTTGTGTGCTTATAAAATAGGTGTGTTTAAAACTTAAGAATTTACAGTTAGACTTTAAACAGTGTTTGAAACATTTACCTTAATATAATAATTTGAATAGGTTATTTCTAGTGTGTGCATGTGTTGTTTGGATTTGTACACCCCGTTTAATTTAGAGTGTTAGCTTACTGTTTGGACGTCTGCGTTTAGGACAGTTGTTTGCAGAACATATTTTTTCTTTCTTGTTACTAAAGTTAGTGATAGATATTCTAGTCACTCTAGGCCATTTGCTTCCCTTTGTAGGTCTTTCTTACATTTGTTGGTTGTCTATCAGTATTTTCTATGGCTGACCAAGAAAAAGAAAAAAAACCCAAATCTGGGTTCAGAAAATGCCCAAAGTGCGGACAGAAAATGTCCGTGACTGTCACGTTATTTGTGTTTATTGCTTGGGTGCTTTGCACCTACAGGAGGGCTGTTCCATCTGCTATTCTTTCAATAGCCGCGTTCTACATGAAAGGAAGAGAAAATTGATTGACAAAGGACTACTAAAATCCTCTTTTCAGGAAACTTTGGACAAGGATGATCAGATAAAACATCAAAGTCTTCTAAATCCACCAAATCTTCAAAATCGACATTCACAGAGCTGAGACTTTCTGCTCCAAAACCAGCTGAAAATTATCGACATCTGCTACACAGCCCTTGGAGCTGAGTGTCGTAACTTTTTGGAGCTGGCCCCTAGTCCTGGAAGCGGTCTCTGCGGTGTTGAAATCACCAATTTTGCTATCGGTGGCATCATCGATCCCCTCATCACGGTCCTGGAGAAGTCTATCAGATTTGGATGTGGATCGTGTGGTGCAGAAGTTGTTACAGACACTGTCACTTGCTAAATTATCGGTTCTGACCCAAGCGGCTTCGGAACCAACAGGTGTTCCTCCATCTACCTCTATTCCTCCTCCAAGCCAATCCAGTCCTTTGGAGCCGGAGCTGATGATCGTGGAACCTTTGGAGCCAACACCTGTTCTAGTGCCATCGGTGCTGACCACTTGGACTCCCTCTATGCCTATCAATGGGTCTAGGAGCCGATACTTGCCGGTCGGGTCCTGGGAGGACAGTCAAACCGATCTTTCGGTTCCGACTTTGCCTCTTGGGGCCTCAGCTCGGATGAGTTCGGCACCTACCTCTGAACTGGAGCCCAGTGTTCAGGTGCTGAGGGAATCATCTGTTTCTTCGGATCCAGGGGTTCTTTCAAATCGGAGCAGAGGTGCCTTTGATGCTATGAGGCGAGTAATGTCCCCCAGGACATCCACAACTTCAGGACCAACTACCCCCTCCCCTAAAGCTCCTGTCTACTTCTGCCTCACAGATCCCCTTGAGCATAGAGACCCTGAGCCTCAGGAAGCCCCACTGGGGCGGACCCTGCTTCTTCAAGACCTCACCAGAAGCTCCCACTGATGAGGTTCCCAGGAAGAGATTATGCAAGAGGAAGCATTTGGACTCCCAGCAGGAATCGCTGTCACCTCAGACACTGACTTGGATGAGTCAGAAGGGTCCCCATGGTCCCCCTCGGGTGATATCTCCTTTGTAGATATCTTGGAAATCCTTAAGCAGAGGGGTGGCTGGAAGCCCATCTACCCTACTGATGATGAGTCGGTCCTCCTGAAAACTTTTGGGTCTCAGCCCACCACCTCTTGGGTCTCTCCGCCCTTCAATGAGCTTATGGAGCTGGTCTCCCGAAGGGCATGGGAGTTTCTGGACACCATAGAGCCTGTCCCTAGGAGGCCTAATAAATTTTACTACTTCTTCACAAGACCTTTCTCACGAAGGGAGTGCCTGTTGATGCCATGGTGGTGGCGGCAGCCACCAAAAAGGAGATGTCGGAAACTTCTTTATCTGTTCGTCATCCTAACAGAGATTTTAGGATCATGGATAGATATGGAAAGCGCACGTTTAGTTCATCGACTTTTGCCATGCATTCACTGTACTACCTCACACATTTTACGAGACTGCAAAGAGATCTCCTAAAAGAGCTTGGAGATGGTCTACAGGTTGCGGTAGCTGAGTGAGTGTCATAGAAGGTTACTTCCCAGCTTGCTACTCTTAATTCCATGGTAAACTCTTCCATGCATCTGAGCTCGTATGCAGGTGATGGAATGAGTCGGGCAGCGGGTATAGTACAAGAATTGCTCTTAGGAGACGCTCCTGGATGCGCTTATGTTCCTTTGCAGAGCCCTTTGTCATCCTTTGTGAACACCCCTTTTGATGGCTTGTCTCTCTTCGGGCCCAAAGTAAAGAAAACTCTTTACTAGGTGTGAGCAGGAAGGAAAGACACTGTGTGCCGTCGGAGTCTGTGTTTCCACCCCTACTAGACCCTACCCTAAAGGTCAGAAGGGCGGAATGATGATAAACCCCACCCCCCGGCAGGGGAGGGGGTAATAACTGAAGACGCCACCCTCGTGACAGAAGGGGTCCGCAGAATCAGGGTGACAGAGATCAGATCTTTGGGAAGCCCTGTCAGCGCTCCTGAAAGGAGGCCCGACTGTCCAACTCAGGAGGCAGTTGAGTGTCACTTATCTTTGTATCCAGATGCCTGGCTAAAAGTAAAAGACAGGTGGGTACAAAGCATCATATGCAGAGGATACTTTATTCCCTCTGCCACTCCACCACCCTTGATAACAAAAATCCCGGACATTCCACCCAGTTACAGGGAACAAGCAACCATAGAGATTCAAAGGTTGCTAGAAAAAAAAGTCATCCAACTGGTCCCTGCAGACCAGATAGAGTCCGGAACTTACTTGAGATTCTTTTTAGTTCCAAAGAAAACGGGGGACTGGAGACCCATTTTGGACCTCAGCATGCTAAACAGATCTGTCAAGGAGAAGTTCTTGATGGTCACGCTACAGTCGATACTTCCCTTTTTAGGGAAAGAATCGGATGTGCTCGATAGATCTCCAGGCTGTGTACTGCCATATAAAAATGGCCAGACCATCTAGGGATCATTTGCGCTTTCGGCTGGAAGCCAGTCACTACCAGTTTCGAGCCCTGCCCTTTGGTCTCACTACCGTCCCCAGAGATTTCACCAAATGCATGGCAGTGGTCACGGCTCACCTGAGCCATTTTGGATTCCAGGTGTTTCTGTACTTAGACGATTGGCTCCTCACCGCCACCACCAGGCACCATCTCGTACAAGCCAGGGACACCACGTTGAACCTTTGCAGCCAATTGGGGATTACCATAAACTCAAAAATCTGCCTTGTCACCATTGCAACATATTGTTTTTATAGGAGCAGATTTAGACACCACCACCACCACCACTACTTTAAAACTCCCTTCAGAAAGGGTATTTGTACTTCAACAGCGAATTCTAAACCTCCTGTCGAAAGACAAGGTACCAGCCTTAGATGTGCTAAAATTGTTGGGGGCGATGGCAACTTCAATCATAGCAATTCCCTTGGGTCGTATGCACATGCAGATTCTGCAGTGTCTCCTCCTTACTCAATGGTCCTATCAAGAACTTCCAGTGTCATATTATTGCTCTAACAAACTCCTGCAAAAAGGATCTTTGGTGGTGGTTGACCTCTTCCTTTATCCTACCCTCAGCATCGGCCACTGTAACCACGGACGCTTCCCTGGTCAAGTGGGGGGGGGGGGCATTTTCAGGGAAGAACAGCCCAAGACACATGGAACGAACTACAGACACATCTGCATATCAGTATCCTGGAGTTGAGAGCATTACTCTTGGCGTTGCAGTACTTTCAGGACTCTTCCTCTGGGGACAGTTGCAATTCAGACAGGCAACATGTCTGTGGTGTGGTACATAATCAAGTAGGAACCAGGTCTTTACCCCCTTTATCGAGAGGCCCTAAGAGTATGGCAGTGGGTACCTCCACCCAGTGCATTCTGATAGCAGCGCACATCCCGGGAAAATCCAGCGTGATAGCAGACAAACTGAGCAGGGCAATTTTTGGCCCCACAAGAAAGAAATAGAAAAAATATTCCGCAAATGAGGCTAGCCTTGCTGCAATCTCTCTGCATCCCCCATGAATACAAAATGCAGAAGCTACTTTGCCCTAATCCCCCCTCTGGGAGTGGGAGATACCCCAAGGGACGCCCTCATACACGCCGGGTCTCCTTTATGCCTTCCCACCAATACCTCTGATACCCAAAGTATTACAGAAAGCCAAAGCCCTGGAAAGGACCATCATTCTAATAGCCCCCTACTGACCTTGTTAGATTTGGTTTCCCTTTTTTTGACCTCATCTTTTGGAAGTACCTTGTATTCTGGACCCAGTTCCAGATCTCCTGATGCACTCGTCAAGGGCTCTTCAGACCCTGAAATTGACAGCTTGGCTGCTCCAGTTCCCAACATAACCATAACTGAAATGCAACATATTTTAATATCTTCTCATAAATCGTCTGCTGGGAAATTTTACCTCAGCAAATGGAAGAGATTTTCTATGTGGGCTTCTCAGAATAACATTGACCCTTACCTAGCACCGATTTCCTCCATCCTGGAATTTCTGACTGTGCTTTTCAACAAGGGACCGGCTGCAGCCACTATCCATGTGCAGCTTGCAGCTATCTCAAATTTTCACCTTAGTAGTGAGGGTTAAATGTAATGTCACACAAGCTATCTAAATCCTTTCTCAGGGAGACTTTTCACCTTGGACCACCCATCAAATCCCCATTATACACCTTGGAATTTGAATTTTATGCTTTCAAGCATCATTCTTCCAGTGTTTGAGCCAGCTTCTTCATGAGAATTGAAATATTTGTCTTGGAAACCCATTTTCTTAGTAGCCATCACATCCGCTTGAAGAGTTTCGGAATTACAAGCTGTATTTATTAAACCACCGTATTTGATTTTCCATACTGATAGTTTCCCTATGAACTAATCCATCATTCTTACCTAAAGTTTGTACCGAGGCTAATCTTAACCAAATGATAGAATTGCCGCTGCCCCGCCCCCCAATCATACCATTAACTTGGAGTATATGCTGCACAAACTTGATGTTCACAGGCAACTTTGATTCTACCTGGATAGAACCAGAGAATTCAGAAAATCTGAACAGCTCTTTGTTTCCTTTTCAGAGTTCAGAAAAGGCAGCCCTGTGGCAAAACTACTCTGTCGAAATGGCTTTCAGATTGCATCACCTTTACTTATTCATCAGCCAATATACCACTGCAGCACAAAATAAAGGCCCATTCAACCACAGCTGTTTCCACGTCTTCAGCCTTTACTGCCAGACTATCAATAGATACTATTTGTGCAGCAGCCACTTAGTCAAAACCTCATACCTTTATCACTCATTACAAGGTAGATGAGGCCTCCAGGGACAGAGCTTCCTTTGGTTCCACTGTCCTGAGGAATATACTCCCGTGAGCCACGCGAGAAAGATGGTGCTTGGGACGCTACCCATCAGTAAGAATGAATGGCGAGATCACATAAAGAAGTTATGTACTCATCATAACGTTCCATGTGAGTTGTTCATCTCGCCTTCATTCTTACGCCTCACCCACCTCCCCCCTCCAGTCTTTCTCGAGAACCGAGAATTATGTTTTATCGTGGTCTGATTGTCCATTCTGATTTCCTTAACTAAGAAGGTGTAAAATGGCATATGGTATTTTCTGAGGCAGCAAACAAGATCTGAGGTAACACAAGGTGCATCATGGGATAGGGAGTTGGCCTCGAGCTGATTGAAGACCTCGAGCTTTGTAGTTGGCCGAGTCGGAGCAGAGGATCGGCTCCAAACCCATCAGTAAGAATGAAGGCAAGATGAACAACTCAGATGGAACGTTATGATGAGTACATAACTTCTTTTTGACCCATTGCAATTTTTGCATATTAACACATGTTCAATTTTATTGTGGAGA
Organism: Protopterus annectens; assembly: GCF_019279795.1. Lineage (NCBI taxonomy): Eukaryota > Metazoa > Chordata > Ceratodontiformes > Protopteridae > Protopterus > Protopterus annectens. The sequence continues at coordinate 498,885,799 of NC_056729.1, read as the reverse complement.
TCTATGCCTCAAGATTCTGGTTATTCAAGCAAGCCAGCCTTTACCAATTTGCATGTGTTACATATGTACCCATTCATAGTTAAGGGACCATGTATGTATACATACATGTGTATGTGTGTGTATATGTATGCATGCATCCGAGCACATACATGTATGTATGTGTATACGTGTGTGAGATGCATCATATAAATCATTACTTATGGAGAATCTTTTATCAGGTTTAAGTGACCTATGAAAGTGCTCTAGAACCCATCCAGAACTGTGAAGACCAAAATATTTGAACCATTTACTTTGACTATTTCTAAAATGCAGTGTGATTTTTAAGTATGTAGTATAAGCAGTGTCTACAAAGCTGTTTCAGCAAAAGAATGAGGTAAAATTTGTATTATGAAAAGCAGCTGGGTGGCTTGTTGAAGCAGACCCAAGAGCACAAGCTGCCTTTTGTGAAAATGTTTAATTTGACAAGCATGTCAAGTGCAAGAAAGCTTTAGGTGGGGGGAGGTCAAGGTACTGTCAACATCTGTCCTCAAGCAGTGGGAACAGATGTTCTGTCTAACCAAAGGCCTCCACTAAGGATGGAAAGACAGACAGCTGATATGGGGAATGTCTGCAGATTATCAGCTTTGGTGTGGCAGAGTATACAAAACAGTTGGCTATTGTAGTCTGTGCATGGAATTGGGGGTAAAAGTGTACACCTGTGGAGAAAAGCCTCCTTTTCGTTGGAGTGAAACTATAGCAGGAATACCCTATCTCCTTTCCATCACAGAGGTTTGAGAAGCGGCAGCAGTACTAAGCAGAAAGTAAATATTTATACATACATGTAAACACGTATGAGTGTATATATAAATTACAAAGATTGAGACGCAATTAACATTTTTGTTTTCAGATTTCCACATTTGTGGTTGTCTAGCTTTGTAATCCAGGTTTGTTTTTCTAGTCTCTCTCAAGCAATAATTTCCATTCATTTAATTCAATGTCTGAAGTGTTTCTTAAAGTAGCCATTAAATAAGCTTAGTGGCTTGACTTTACAAAGATTATGGAATAAACCAATTTGATTGAGGACTCTTCAAGTACTAGGTTAAGTTATAGTTTAGTCCAAATTTTGTACTTTTTCCTTAGTGAAGTTCTGTGTTTGAGAATGTTTACATAGATATGCCATTGCATAGTAGTTTAGTGAAATCTGATTCTTCATGACCTCAAGAACTTCAGCATGTCAGGCCAGGTCTGTCATGAGTTGCTGCTTAACTTCTTGCACATTCGTATTAATTCAGTAATGTTGTCCATCCACCTTAACCTCTGCTTTGCCTTCAGTCATCACAGAATTAGTGTCTTCTAGTAAATCCCGCATTACATTATGTATGCAGTCAACATAGTCAGTGATCTTTGAGCCCTGGAAGGTAAAATCTGTCACTGCCTCCACTTCTCCATTTGTTTACAAAGAGTTGATCGGGCTAAATTACATAATTTTATTTATGTTGAGCAACAAACCAGCCTTTCCACTTTATACGTTCACATTCATCAACAGGCTTTTGAATTCTTTCTCATTTGTAGCCATTAGGGTGATATATGCATATCAAAGATTAATATTTCTCCCACCAATTTTGATTCCATCATCTGATTTGTCTGTCTCAGCAGTTTTGCATGGTATATGCAGTGTGTAAATTAAATGACTTTGGTGACAACTTATGGCCTTATTTGACTACTTTCCCAGTCTTGAATCAATTAGTTTCATATTCATTTCTGACTGTTGCTTTTTGTTCTGTATACATATTCTTCAGGAGGCGAATGTAATCTAGAATCTGTTTCTTTAAGCACTTGCCCACTTTATCATGGTTCAGCAGTTAGACTGGAGAGTACCCAGTAAAGCAGAGGTAAATATTCTTCTGGAATGTGATTACTTTGTTTTATCCAGAGGATGTTGGCAGTTTGATCTGTGGATGTTCTTCATCTCACATTGCTGCAGTCCTTACTTATGGGTAGTCCGCTGTCCTCGGTCGGCCCGAATACCAAAGTATTAGGCTGACGTCGGTCATGGGCGCACAGCCCTGACATCAGAGCGTCAGGGTATAAAAGCGCATGACCTACGTCATATCCTCAGTCTTTTTTGCCGCATGGTCCGATGCAGAAGCAGCGTTGCAAGTGCCGTTCGGCTTTCTGAAATTGTTCGTTTTCGGAGTTTTAGACATACCAAGTTGGGCTAAGTACCCCGTTGGGGAGCATTTTTGTTTTTTCTTGCCTCAGTTATTTACCGGATGTCAGAAAAAGTGAATAATTGTATTTCTTGTGGGAAGCAGATACCGCATAGGGATTACCACTCGCTTTGTATTCCTTGCTTGGGACCGGAGCACGACGTAGTTGGGTGTCGGTTTTGCGCTAGGTTTAATAAGCGCACTATTAAGAGAAGGCTAGATTGCGCTAGGTTAGTCTTTGGCAAAAGGTGTAATTATATTATGCCGTCGGATCCTCCGACGCCCGCTTCCGCGAAGAAGCGTAAGGACAAATCTGTAAAGCCTAGACAGGATGATTCGTCCATTTCGGACGCCGGTCCTTTAGAGACTGCAGTGGAACAGGAGGACCCGGCTGAAGTTTCTGTTGAGTCTCAGGGGGAAACCTTGATTTTACAGGATGTGGCCTCACAGGAGTCAGGTCAGGCTGAAGGGGCCTCTCAAGTTTCTATTCTCCCTTCTTTGCCTAAGGGGGTTAGGCCTTCTGCTACTGTTTCTAGGGCTCCTTCTAAGGCCAGGTCTGTTTTGCCGCCTTCTGGAGTTAGTTCTGGTTCTTCTGGGTTTGTGCCTAAGAAGCATATGCTTAAGATGGCAGAATATTTGATTACTTTAATTAGAGGTTCCATGCCCCCTCCTGATAAGAGGCCCAGGGTAGAGCCAGAGTTGGAAATTTTGGAGCAGGCCTCAGATGATTCTGAGTCTTCTGCTGAAGATATTCAGGATTTTCCTCCTTATTCGGATTCCGATGCAGAGGATTCTACTCCTTCTGCTTCCCCTCCAGAGGATTTTTCATTTTCAGAAACCTTACACTCTATGAGGGAACATTTTAAGTGGGAAGGACAGGATTACTCAGATTCCAGAAAGAGGCTTAGAGAGTTCTTGTTTTTACCACAGCACAGACCCTTGGCTATTCCTCCTGTTTTGGATGTTGTTCAGGATGTTTTTTCGGAGGCCTCATTTAATCCGGATTCTATGCCTCCTGCACCAGTTAAACCGGACAGGTATTATAGGGTACCTGAGGCTCATAAATACCTATATAAGAGTCCTAGGGCGGACCCAGAAACTATTAGTCAGGGGCCTAAGGGTGTTAGAGCTTCTGTTGTAAAGAATCTGGTTCCTCTAGATAGGAAGCTAGAGCTTTGGACAGATGGGGTAAGAAGGTGTACACCTCTTCTACTTTAGCAATGAGGGCTTTAAATTGCCAGTTTCATATGTTGAAATATCAGAATTTCCTCCTTTCTCAGCTAAAGTCTAAAGTGGATGCTTTGGCAGAGGGCATAGAGTGTAAAGAATTGCAAGATTTGGTGCATGTTTCTGAACAGGTGGGGAAACATTCTTTGCAGTGTGGCTTTGATGCTTTGCAGGCTTCTTCTAGAGTGGCTGCCACTGGTTCAGTTCTTCGTAGGCATGCCTGGCTTAAGGATCAGAATTTATCTGAGCATGTTAAGTCTAGAATTCTGGATGCCCCTTTACAGTCCGAAGTTTTGTTTGGTCCTCCTGTGGAGTCTGTTTTGAAGAAAATGGAGGACAAGGCTGTGTCTATGCAGACTGTTAAAGATTTTTTGCAGGTTCAACCTCCTAAGTTTAGTAGAAATTGGCCTGCTAAGGGGTGGACGTACCCTTCTTCTGATTCTCAGTCTAGGGGTAGATCTAGGCGGGGTAGGGGCAGAGCTCAGAGTACCTTTAGGCCTAGGACATGGAGTTCGCCTGCTCAATCTGCTGGTGAGGGTAGGGGCCAGTCCTTTCGTAAACAGGCCCAATGACCTGCATTTTCAGCTGCCAGATTCTTCTTGCCTGGCAGCTGCTTTGGGAGGAAAGCTAGCTCTCTTCAAGCAAAATTGGTTTTTAATCACCCAAGACAAATGGGTGTTGGACATTATAAACAAAGGTTACAAGTTTTATTTCCATACGTTGCCTCCCTTCAAAGGTATGTCAGACATTCCTCCTCGACAAAGGATGGAGGCTCACAAACAGATTTCATTACTTCTTCACATGGGAGCCATACAGCCAGTACCTCCTTCAGAAGTGGGTCTAGGGTTTTATTCCCGCCTGTTTCTAGTACCAAAGAAAGGGAACACGTGGAGACCGATTTTGGATTTTTCTCTCCTCAACACTTATTTGGACATTCCAAAGTTCAAAATGTTGACATTACAACAGCTTTTGCCTCTCCTGGGAAAAGATCACTGGATGGTAACTCTGGATCTAAAAGAGGCTTATCTTCATGTTCCTATCAGGTCCAGTTGCAGGAAGTACCTGCGTTTTCGAGCTGGAAATTTACATTATCAGTTCTCTGCATTGCCCTTTGGCTTATCTACTGCGCCCAGAGTGTTCACAAAGGTTCTGGCTCCAGTGATAGCCTTTTTCAGGATGGGAGGAATACAAATTTATCCTTATTTGGACGATTGCCTGATTATTGCACAAGACAAGGACGAGCTTCTTCAGCATCTACAGTATGTGATGGCAGTGTTAAGATGCCTAGGGTATTCTGTGAACGAAACAAAGTCCAGTCTAGTACCCTCTCAGGACATGTGCTTTCTGGGTGTGAGACTGAACACAGCTTCCCAGATGGCCTTTTTGACCCCGGACAAACAGAAAAGTCTTTCACTTTATTTCCATCAAATGTCTCTACAGTCCAGGCTGACTGCAAGGACAGTCCTTCAAGCCTTGGGGTTCATGGCATCTTGTATTCTGGTGCTTCCCAATGCCAAATTGCATATGAGGAAGCTTCAATGGTATCTCAAAAATCTATGGACACAACACTGCCAGGATCTGGACACTGTCATTCAGATAATACCTTGCATTCAGAAGGAATTTTTGTGGTGGGCTCAGGAATGTCACCTAAACAAGGGACTCTCTGTGACCCGACCAGAGGCGAGTCAGATTATAACGACAGATGCCTCGGACAAGGCTTGGGGAGCACACCTCGATGGAAAATGGGTGCAAGACACGTGGCCTGTCAGACTTCAACATTTGCATATCAACCTGAAGGAGATGTTAGCAGTACAATTTGCATTGATGGCTTTCAAGGATTTACTTCACCCAGGGCAGGTGTTGATTCTAACAGACAACACAACTGTCATGTGGTACATCAACAAGCAAGGGGGAACTCATTCTTACCCTCTCTGCAGACAAGCGATGATTTTGTGGGAGACAGCTCTCAGTTACGACCTCAATCTTCAGGCAAGATTTCTACCAGGAGCACAGAACTCCTTAGCAGATGTATTGAGCAGACAAATAGTGGATCCTCACGAGTGGAAATTGGATCCTCAGGTATTTCAAAAGTTGACAGTGTCATGGGGAACTCCAGACATAGATCTGTTCGCTTCTCCACTAAATTACCAGTTGCCAAAGTTTTGCACAAAAAGGTTTCATCCCACAGCTTGGAAGGTGGACGCTCTGTCTTTCAGTTGGAACAATCTTCATGTATATGCCTTTCCACCTCTACCTCTTCTGCCCAAGGTTCTCTTGTAGGCCAGACAAGACAAGCCATCCATGATACTGATAGCACCGGATTGGCCTCGACAACACTGGTACCCACTACTGAGGAGTTTGGTCCGAGAGCCTCCATGGCCTTTGCCTTTGATTCCACACCTTTTGTCTCAGGAGGGCAATCACTTTCTCAATGTCAGAATTCAGTCTCTGCATCTAACAGCCTGGCATATTCTGTTTTGAATTCGGGAGGTTCTCAGCTTCCACAACAAGTTTTGAAGGTTATTTTGGAGGCCAGGAGGCCTAGTACAAGGAAAGTTTATGCTGATAAATGGAGGAGATTTTTTATTTGGAGCAAAGGGAAGGACTTTGATATTTCCAAGCCTAATTTGAGTGCTTTCTTACAGTATCTTACTGAGTTATTGGACAAAGGTTTGTCCTTTTCCTCCATAAAGGTTCATGCTGCAGCCATTTCGGCTCACTATGACTGTGACCCTCCTTTATTCTCTCATCCTTTGTTTAAGCAGTTTCTCAGAGGGGCAAAGAACATAAGACCCCCACGTAGAGCTCCTACCCCTGCTTGGGATCTCAATTTTGTGTTGGAAAAGTACAACCTTTTGAGCCTGCAGCTACTGCCGAGTTAAAGTATTTATCATGGAAAACTGCTTTTTTGTTGGCCATTACTTCTGCAAAAAGGGTTTCTGAATTACAGGCCCTTATGGCAGTGGAGCCTTTTTTGATTTTTCAAGGATAGGGTATCTTTGCGTACTAATCCTTCGTTTATGCCTAAAGTGGTTTCTAGTGTGGCCTTAAACCAAACTATTCATTTGCCTACTTTTTATGCAGATCCTCAAAATAAAGGGGAGAAGATTTTGCATACTTTGGATATTCACAGGCAGTTGCGTTATTATTTGAGCAGAACCAAGGAGTTCAGACAGTCTCAGCAGTTGTTTGTTTCCTTTGCTTTGGGTTCACAGGGTAGACCTGTTTCAAAACAAACTATTTCTAAATGGATTGGGTTTTTGTATTTCCTTTTGTTATTCCCATCATGGTAAGGAGATTCCGGCTGGAATCAGACCTCATTCCACTAGAGCTACTGCAACTTCTACTGCCTTTCTAAGGGGGGTAGCTACAAAGGACATTTTGGAAGCAGCCACTTGGAGTTCAGTACATACTTTTTCTAAACATTACCACCTTCCTCTTTATTCTAAATCTAGGGCTGGATTTGCCACTGCAACATTACAGGGCATTTTAGCTGCCCCTAATGCTTTATGATTTTTCCAACCTCCCTTTCCCGTTGCTTTGGGATTCTACCCATAAGTAAGGACTGCAGCAATGTGAGATGAAGAACATAGTACAGTTTTGTACCTACCATAAATGTAGATGTTCAAGATCCACATTGCTGCAGTCCAATCCCTCCCTCCTTCCCTCTGTAGCTTAGCATGGTTATATGGTTTGGGTGATGGCTGTAGTTGGGCATATCTTTTGGGAAGGTTCTCTGTTTTTTGGCTGTGGCCTTTCTTTTAGGGCCTTCTGACATCTGGGGCAAGAAAAGACTGAGGATATGACGTCGGTCATGCGCTTTTATACCCTGACGCTCTGATGTCAGGGCTGTGCGCCCATGACCGACGTCAGCCTAATACTTTGGTATTCGGGCCGACCGAGGACAGCGGACTACCCATAAGTAAGGACTGCAGCAATGTGGATCTTCGAACATCTACATTTATGGTAGGTACAAAACTGTACTTTTGTGTGCCCCTTCTTTAACTAGTACATTTGTCAGTTCTTGGCCCATATTCTGCAGTTTAGCTTGCAGGTTCTTGAGCATTATTTTGCTATTATATGAAAAAAATGCAATTGCTCAGTAATTTGAGCACTTGTCCTTTTTGGGACAGGAATATAAATTGACCTTATCCTTATCAGTCACTGTTGTGTTATACGGATTTGATGGGATATTTCAAGCAGCACTTTAACATCTTTTTGCAGGATTTTAAACAATACAGCTGTAATTTCATTTCCTGTAGTCTTGTTGTTGGCAAGGCTGTCTATGGCCCATTTAGCTTAACTCTCCAGGATGTCTGACTCTAAATCAAACAGCATACCATCATTGTGTCAGTGATGTTAGGATCCTTCTTGTATAGTTCTGTTTTTTCCTGCCAGTTACATGAACATGTTTATTCTCAGAGCAGTGCATTTTGTAACACTTTCACAGTTTGCATTTGTGATCGTTGGCTGTGCAAAGTTTGTATTTACCTTCTTAAATTTCACCATTCTAAAAGTCCCTGTGGCCAATAAATTACTAGTAATATTGCATCCATTAATGAGTGAGGAGTAGGCACATAATGCTGAAATCTTAAGTGCCAGAAGTTCTTTCTGGCAAATCAGCTTTAATGGATTGAGAGGTTGTCCACTTTGCCAAGATGTCAGTGGTTGGTAGATTTTGGAGAGAGGAATGGTGGGAGTTTTATTCTCCTATCTTGGTGTCTATTTATCACTATATCGCAATAAATACAGGCACTTGGAGGCCATGTCCAGCCCTTAACCCTCTCAAATGAAAGTCTGACTGTCCATTCCGTAGCACCACTATTTTCCTTCAGGTAGTACATTAGCTAGGCTAGGCCAGTCTTCAGCTTCATTTGGAGGAGCTTTGGAATGGGAGGTGACCCTTGGCTTTCAAGGAAAGTCTGTACATGTTCAAGGTTCTTGTGATACTGTGAATTTATATAGTGAATTGCAAACGTTGATCAAAGAGCATATTCACGGAGATTGGCCCACTGAGTTGCTGGGGATTGTTTTTCTGGTACTGACTCCAGATCTGCAAAGGCCAGATACTTTAGTCAAGAAGCCCAGCTGGTCATCCTCATGCTTCACAGCATAGTTTGATGCCTGGTGAAAGGTTGAGTCATGCCTAAGGGATTTTACCATTATGATTGTTTTAAAGCCTGTTCCAGTGTAGTTTTATCCCCATCCCTGAGTCCCTTTAGCTGATGCGTACTCCATCAGGATGTCATGCTCTTGCATGTGCACTAGATAATACAGACAGAGGTGGTGGAAGTCAAGACTCCTCATTTCTTGGATCTTGTTTGGAGTTTGGGTTGTTTACAAAATGAGAAAAATTAGCCTCCTCCTTCCCCCCCCATCAGCAATTTTCCTTTGCATATGCTGTCAGTCTGATGAGAAGCACCTAGGACAGGCTAGATTCATCTGTTTCCTACCCACACTCCTAACAAAATATCCTGGAGAGTTGCTGAAGAAACAACCATAGTAGTACTAGGTTGGTCAGTTCCTTCTTGTATCTCATCAAGGATCCTGACATAGCAGTCTAGAGGTACCCAGACTGTGCATTGTTGGTCTCAAAAATGGTAAGTGCCTTTTACGAGCCACCACCAGAGTGGAAAAATCATGTCCACAAACATCTTAGCACTGAACTTTACTTTACTTTACATAGTATTTGTAATTTCTTGCATGGTCTAGAGACTGTTGTCTTTGTTATTTACATTTATTAGTGGTATGATGACATACGTTCTATGAATGTTTTTATGTTTTTGCATTTTTGCACATCTATTTTAAAAAAAAAAATGTTTTATTTTAATTAGCCTTGGCTTTTACTCGATTATACTTGACTTAATATATGATACAACAATCAAATATGGTCATGATAAGATTTCTATGACCTTGCAATTTGTCATCAGATAAATTTTGCTAGGATGCCTTTATGTTCTGTGATTGAAAGTTTGTTATATTAGAGAGTCATAGAATATGAACTTTCCGAAAATAAAATAAGAATAATAATACAAACATAGTATTTGGTATGTATTGTTACACAAATACAATATGTATCATGGGTCTTTATATGCGCATGTAGTTATACATAGCCTTGCAATATTAAAAAGATTAACTTCTGTTATTTTTAATCTTATAGATACTATTTTGAAATTCTTTATAAATAGAGTTTGCGTTGTTCGATATATTGTTATTATATATATATTATATTCCAATAATATTTATAAAGTAGATGTGTGTTATCGTTGAATTTTACTTTTGTTTAGATGAAAAGAAACTTTGTTGGGTCAGCTTTAGAAAGTTGATGGTTTTCATAGCCATGGGGCTTAATATAGCTGATGACAACATAGTCTTAGTGTTTTTATATACTCGTTAATCATTCTAGTTTTAGTTGCATTTTTTTGTTACTCTCCTATTCCCCAGCATAGGTTTTATTTTTATTTTCATCATACACACTTTAATTACTATCTGACTTGCATTCCTGATATTTAGACTATCTAATGAGATTTTCAAATACATTCATGCTTTAAAGATGCCGTGATGGTGCATAGTATTTTCCAAGCTGCATGGCCAACACAATAAATGGGAAGCATATATTTTGCCTTGTTTCGTTGAACCTAAAAATACGGCGTACTATAATAAGTATCCTGAATTGTTCACTTTCCATATATGGGCATGACTTCCTTAGGGAAGCATTACTAAGCAATCATTTGTAGTAATTTATTTTGAGTATAGGCTTAATGTATGATATGGACTACTATATATTCACAAGTCCTGAACCAAGAGGAATTACTTGTATTTGGATGTATTTTAACAGGATAGTGCAACTATCTTGTTGTACGCTAACAAAACAGCGTTACATTGTACAATTACTTTAACAATATGTTACTCTCCAGTTCCTTAGCTTAGGTTTTATTTTTATTTTCATTATAACATTCTAATTACCATCTGACTTGCATTTCTGATATATAGATTATCTAATGAGATTTTAAATATATTCATGCTTTAAAGCTGCCGTGATGTGTGCATAGTATTTTTCAAGTAGCATGGCTAACACAATAAAATGGGAAGCATGTATTTTGCCTTGCTTTGTTGAACCTAAAAACACGGCGTACTATAATAAGTATCCTGAATTGCTCACTTTCCATATATGGGCATGACTTCCTTAGGGAAGCAGTACTAAGCAATTATTTGTAGTAATTTACTTTGATTATAGGCTTAATGTATGATATGGACTATTACATATTCATAAGTCCTGATCCAAGAAGAATTACTTGTATTTTGGATGTATTTTAACAGGATAGTACAACTATCTTGTTGAACGCTAACAAAAACAGCGTTATATTGTACAATTACTTTAACAATATATTGATTAGTTTTAATTGATTGAATGATTGCAATGTGTGTTTACTATAAAAGGCAGCTAAAATCATTGTAAATTTGTAACCTGATGAAGCGCATTGTATTGCGTGAAAGCGCTCGTTTTTGTTTTTATTAATAAAAGAATTATAACTTTTTCTCTTCGTGGTGGTTTCAAGCAAGTTTTCTAAGCCTTAGCACTGAACTTTACATTGTGTCTTTGGTTCAGCTTAGATTTTGCAGACTACAGTGTTTTACTGCCAGAGTCTTGAGTGTTGGAAATGTATGGCTAAGTTGGCACATAGAATACTCAGTTGTACGACTTACAGGTTGTGGCAGCACTGGAAAAGCTAAATATTTTCTTGAGTTTGAGGAAGACCTTCATGAGTCTCTGCTGTCTACCTGTTGGTAAGAAACCATGATGGTACCTTTTTGTAGGTGGTATGGTCAGTACCACATGCTTAGTTGTGTGACTGTATAGCATGGCATAGCTAAGGCAATGCTTCCAATTGCAAGAGCTCATCGTTAACAAGATCCTGGTTGCTAACTTGCAGTAGATAGACTATTTGGACAGGCTACTTGGGACTCTGATGATTATCTGAAGAGGAAACAGGCCTTCCCCTTCCATTCAGCATTTCTCTGCTAGACCAAGGCATTCCCAAAAGATGACAAAATTCCTCTGATGACCAAGGTAAGCCTTTAATCGCTATGCATCTTGATCCCTGGGGTCTTGAAGAAATTATCCAGGGTTTGGGCTCCCCTGGTGACTATGATGAAATGGGATGTTTTTCTGAGTTTGCCCGCACTTTGGAGAGCAATCACAAGGAAACAATGGATTCAGAAAACAGTTTCCTTTGCACTTGTAGAAATTATGGGTCTTCCCCAGGATTACTAGTAGCAGGGTAGTCTGTCTCAGCCAGAGCACGTGAGACAGACTCACTCAGTGACTTCAGAAATACTAAGTACTTAAGGACATATTTTTGGTAGTGCATCATTGTTGTTGGACCCTGGAGTGATGGTCCATCCCCTGCCAAAACCGTTTGCAAGTCTTCACTTCCTGTAGCCAGATCCACCAGATATTTGATGACTGATGCTTTGCTAGTGGACTATGACGCTGTCTTTGGCTCCCACACAGTTTGGGAAGTGTGATTCCTTCCTGGAGAAGTTGGATTATCCACAAACTATTTGGAGTTCAGTGTAGTGCTCCTGACCCCAAAGACCTTGGAGAAAATAGCTATTTCCATGCTATATCCTCAGACAATTCTCTCCATGTTACCTAAACAAGCACGATACAGTGGCATCTGTCTGCCAATGGTTCATGTCCTTTGTAAAGGTGAAGGAAGTGAGCTGCAAGATGTTTTGATAATAGGTTTCCAGTCCTATCCAGGAGCTTAGGATTCAGCAAATTCTTTTAGAAGTAGGGCATTTTGTAGGTTGATTCCTTTCTGACTTGGGAAAATCAAGCCTTTCTTTCTTTGTTGTGCCTCAGACCAAGAAGGAAGTTGTAGTGTGCACTTTCTCCCCTCTGATTCAGAAGGTTCCTGTAAACCTTCCCACCATTAACTCTAGTTTCATAACTCATTGTAAAAGCTCAGTGAAGAAAAACGTTTTTATCTTCCCTTAATGACCACGAAGAGCATGATTTCAATCCCTAAGGGACACTAGTATTACAGAAAATCGTATTCCTGACCAAGGATGATGATCCCCTTGGCTGGGATGATGTCTAGCTACCGCTATAAGTAGGACCTCCTTGTTACAACAATTATTCTGAAGGAGGTCTGGGAGGCTTCATATTTTTTTTTTTTTTTTATCCATGCTACTTTACAGCCATCAACTCTTCCATGATCTGATTTTGAGCTCAGACGAGAGCCATTCTTGGCGAGGCAGTCATCCCAGAAAGCTATCAGAGTTTTCTTGTTTACCTTTGCCTCAGTTCCCCACATCTGATAAGTTCAGCTCCTAATACTAGCTCTCAGGCATCTCTACAGTGAACTCTCAGCTGTGTATATACTGTGCAGTTCTTTTAATAAACAACTCTGTTGTGGCCAAGTTGCCGCTGGCAGATCTGCTGTGGTAGCCAGACTCCACAGACTTACCATGGCGCCCAGGGTCCATGAGTTATCAGTGCAAGAGCAGGTCAAACTGCACATTCATCCCAAACCCCACCACAGAAAAGTACAGCCAGTGTCTTGCATGGACTTCCACCCCCCCCCCCTTCAGTCTTTCAGCTTCCTGTTTGCTAGTCAGTACTGATAATTTGGTTCACTTTCAAGGTTTTCTCCCTCTGTACTGTGGAGCTGACAGACTTGGAGGTCGTCAGTGCTGCTAGAAAGCATCTGTTCAGGCTGACAAGTGTGACTATCTGCTGTTCAAGCAGATGGGCAAACCATATAGACTCATTAACCTTCCCAGCATTATTTGTAAAGTAATGGAATGTATCCTTATGGAGCTCATAAATAGTGATATTAGCAGCTTAGATGCCCTTGATCCTAACCAGTCTGGCTTTGTAAAAGGTAGGTTTTGCCTGCTGAATTTGGAAACTTTTTTGAGAAAGTCACTGAAGAACTGCATAACAGCAAACTGGTATACACTGCCTACCTGGATTTAGCGAAGCCCTTTTACACTATCCCACTATTGAGAAGAACTCACCCAAATAAGTACTGGCCATTATGCAACTGGTTGGGTAGCAAATTGGCTCTCAAATAGGACCCCTCCCACCCAACCACAGACACACACACACGCACTACTTCAGGGAGTGGCTGTCTTTTGACAAATGGATGTTTTCCAAGCATATTCTTAAATGTGTTGTCAGTCAGGGTTGATGGCATACAATCCTGAAAAAGAACACCAGTGAAATCCGGCAGGATTTTGTTTTGTGGCCACTACTTCTTGATATATATTTCACAGATATCCAAGCGAGTGTCATGGTTCTTTGTCTGACTGATGACTGCAAGCTCAGAGCTGTAATCAGCTAGTCAGATGGAATCCATATTTTCCAAAGAGTCTAACCAACACAGACTTATGAAGTTTGGATGGCAGTCTTAAGCCCAGTACAGATAAATGCAGTATTTGTTCTCTACGCAAGAGCACCTTTGAACCTATCTCATATATGATGCCACCCTGCTAAATAGAGACCATCATAAAAGATTTGGGTACATCTGTGTTCAGCAAAAAACTCTAACCACTTTGTATTAACTGTAATTTAGGGAATCTATCTTCCTAGTTCAGTTAATATCTAAAGGCATATCCGGCAGGTCCAAGGAATTTACTGTTCCTCTGTATTGTTTCCTTATCAGACCCATAATATATTGTCCCATTTGGCATGTATCTAGTGAGGTATATTTCCCTAGAAGAAAAAAATGCAATGCTTCCTTACCAAGAAAATCATATGTGTATAAGCTTTCTGAGTTGTACAGAACAGCTAAAAGCTGGTTACTCAACGGTCTCCTACAGACTTTTATATAGCAATTATAAGCCTTAAGCTTAATTGAGTCCAAACTGACATATCCTGCTTTACTTGTTCCATTTTTGTAAAAAGTCCATCTTAGATGAGTGGGTGGAACTTCACCTTGGCTTAGTTTCTCAAAGCTTTATTAGTAGAGAGAGCAAGTAGTAAAAACTTTCAGTGGCAAGGCTCCTAATGGTCGTCTTCACCAGTAGCTTAGTGTACACCTATGAGCCTGCTAGCTTGGTCCCATTAAAGCTCATTTGATACAGGACATTTTTTTATGATTGCCATTACCTCCACATGGTGTCTGTCCATAGCTCTAGGCCCTTATGTGTAGGAAGCCATATCTGGATTTTCATGCTAAAACACATCTTGTCTTTGTGAGACTGTGCTTCTTTCATAGGGAAGTACTAGGCACATTTCCCCTTTTTGCTCAAATTGCCCTATCCTATTTGGTTGGAGATTGGCCTTACCCCTCACATGATTGATTATTATAAATTATCCCTATGAGAATAACTGGGATCAAACCATAGGTAATTTGAGGGGTCTTTTGTATGGGATGAAGCATTTAGGAGCTGTCTGTATCCATTAATAGTACAGGGAACAGTCATAGGGTAAATTTACTATTTCCTGTCCGTAGTTCCAAATTGCGGTTCAGTATTAACAGGGATTACTTTATTTTAGTAGTAGGGTAGTCTGTTCCTGAACAGTGGTATCCCCTGTATGTGCCTGCCCACGAAAGGAACCACAGCTCGAACAGGATAATAGAAAGATTTAATGAATAAACTTCACACAAAGAGCTCCACAAAATAATACTGGTTTAGCGCTTTCATCTGCGAATAGCAGACTTCCTCAGAACCAGTTAAACACACAGAAACTTCACAATTTAAAAACTTTTTGGTGCCAACATTTTATACTTCTTAAAGTGCTATGTGCATTTAGCGCTAGCTAATATAAATATGAATATAGATGCATCTGCCCATAATAAAACAAACGTCCATATTGATACTAAATCTATACACTTAATGTACCATGAATGAATTAAAGTGTAAGATTATACAAAAGTCAATGTTAAAACTTCAAATATTATATTGAAATGTGGCTGATCTATAAGTACTGAAATGTATTCATAACTGATTGAGAAAATTGTTAAAAACAGATAAACATATGAAATCGCATTAATATATGAATACATAAAAATATATAAAAATATATCAATATAAATACATAAATAATATTTGCATAAATATAAATACTCAGAACGTGGATGCTATCTACCCTTATAAATAGCATATGGCTATTACCTAACCTGATAGTCTAAAGTGAATAGTGCTAGTACTGTATAACTGCAATGATAATTGTTTGCAGCATAATTATCTGGCCAATAAGAAAATAATAAATAGTGCAAAAAGAATATCAAAATCTAATCTAGCAATAAAAATGGTTTTATGCTGATATGATCATTCAATCCTGGGTAAGTGGTTGCATCACATAAAATTTGCCATCTACTCTCCAACATAGCTAGATAGATTTTCCAATTCCCACCCTTAACTAAAATATCAGTATGGTCTATAATAAAGAATGTAAATGAGTGTGTAGTACCTTTCTCCATGATATGCTTACTCAGGGCATTGTTGGTATCATTGTGTTTAATCTTGTACAAGTGCTCATAAATTCTGGTTTTAAACTTCCTCTCAGTCTTTCCAATATAGTAAACCGAACAGGATGTGCAGGTGGCTAAGTATACCACTCTCATTGTGTTGCAATTCCCATTTTTACTATATACATTAGTTTTAGTCCTATTAGATAACCTTATCATTTTATTTTCGTTGATATATTTGCACTGGGTACAAGAACCACAACGCGTGGTACCTTTATTACTATTCAGGGGCAATTTCTTCCCCTTATTCTGCTCTAACAAATTTTTTAGATTTGCTGAAGTTTTAAAAACACATTTTGGGTAGTTACCTATAACACCACTAATGTTATCAGCAGTAGATAGTATTTCCCAGTGCCTATTTAAAATCTCTTTAACCAAATTTGTGTACGGATTAAATCTAATAACACAAACATTGGTACCCTTATATAAATCATTTTTGTTTTGAGATGTAAACAACTTCCCTAACAGGGGTAGGTATTTGATATTCCAATTCCTCTTGACATAAATTAAAGTTTGTAATAACATTTCCTTGGGGTAACCTCGATTCAGGAACATGTGATATATGCTGTCAAGTTCGGTTTCCATTATATCTTTCCTTGATGACATTCGTGCAGCACGAATGCACTGCCCTTTAAATACATTTTTGAAAACGTGTGGAGGGTGGTTACTTCCGTAATCTATATAATCATTGGAGAAGGTCTCCTTTCTATATATTCTTGAGTGAAAACCTTGACCATCACTGCCAACCAAGGTGTCTAAATATGCAATTTCATCATGGTCAACTTTATAAGTGAACTTCAGAAAGTCAGTAGTGTGGTTTATGTATTCTATGAAATTGACAATTTCATCCGCTGGTCCTTTCCACAATATGAACAAATCATCCAAGTATCTGGTATATAAAGCCATGTACTTGTGAAAATGACTTGTAAATACATATTTTGTCTCCCATTCAAGCATAACAAGGTTCGCGAAAACAGGGGCACAAGAAGCTCCCATCGCGACCCCTCTACTCTGCTTGAATAGTTCACCTTGGAATTGTAGGTAGTTGTGGTCTAAAACTAGACCCATCATGTCCACTGTTAAACAAATCCTATCCCAACTAAGGTCAGAATAATTGCGTAAGCTATTGCAAAAAAAATCTAAACCAACATCCTTGGGAATGCATGAGAATAGATCCACCACATCCACCGTAAGAAAGATGAGATCATTGTCCCATACTTCAGAAGTTAATTTTCCAAGGAAATTCCAAGAGTTCTTGGTGAGGTGTGTTATTTTTTGATAAACATGTTTAGTCCAATTGTCTATAGTCACACCTATATTAAATGTCTTGGAATTAGAACCTGAAATGATTGGTCTAAAAGGAGGTTTCTCTAACCTCTTGTGGATCTTGGGGATACCTATTATGTTGGCCATTGTTGGAAATTCCACCCTTATAAACTGATATATATCATTAGTTATACGGTTATCTAATAGGTATTCCTCGATGGCTAGATCAATCCTTTTATACCCTATGTTCACTTGATTCAAGGAAATTTCTTCATAATTCTCTGACACTATTATCCTGTTCGAGCTGTGGTTCCTTTCATGGGCAGGCACATCGTTTTTTTGTTGTTGAGTTATTGTGACCAGAGGAGTTGTTCTTCCAAACTATCTAGTCTGTTAGAATAGATTAGTAAGATTAATTCATGGGAAAGAAAGCAAAAATAAATCATATTATTGTTCCCTCTCTATATTGTTTGTGCAGTTCCATAGTTATTGCCTGTTTGGTCCTAGTGTGTGCCGAGGCAGCAAGCTATTAGACTCCCCCTCCCCCAGCACTTAATTTTTTCATACTTATCTTTTCTTGTCTTATCGCTGCTAGTGCAGTGCAATTGGTGTACTTCACCTTCTAGCTACAGCACTGTTGTCCCTTAGGTCTCGAAGACCAATTTCAGAAAACAAATGTGTCTTTCGGCTTTTCCCAGTTAGGGGTCGCCACAGCGGAACTCCGGTCCGCTAATGATTGGAAGTAGATGTTTACGTGCCGAGTTGCCAGCCCTGACGCACAACCTTCAACGAAGGTACGCCCATTCACGCATGTCTCCAGACAGAAGACGCTCTAGCTGAGAATCGAACGGGACATCTTACTGTGAGGCGACAGCGCTACTGCACCACCACCGCAGTAGAATTTCAGAAAACAAATAGCTAAAAAAAAAAGAATTAAAGCAACAATTTTAAGTGCTTGGCGCTGCGCTCACACTTAACCAAATTAATGTGGTAGTACATAGTTACTTTTTGCCTACCTCTGGGTGGTTGTTTTTTTCTCTGGTGAGGCACTGTTCTAGTCTGGTCCAACCCACTCCATTCACCCTTGCTAACCCTCCGGCTCACTCCGCTCCCCTACCCTGCCCCCATTCCCACTTACCCCCACTTACATTTGATTTATACCTAGCCTGACCACACCACAGCCAGTCGTCACCACCTTCCCAGAATCACCATTCTCACCAGTACCTTGCTTCTCCACTTTCTTTACCTCACTTACAACTCCACCTCCATCCACACTCCATGTCAAACACTTCCAATCACCTAGACTCCCACACTCAACCCTCCACTCTCATTGCCACTCTTATAGTAACATAACCCCACAACTCTTCAACCACTCACCCTCGCGCCTCTCAAACATGTACACACCCACTATTCTACACCCCCAACACCCATATGCCTCAAACTAACAAAACTTAAACTTCTCCTTCACTCCATCACCCAAATTAAATTCTAAGCTGACATCCTCCCAACCCAGGCCTATACAACAGCCATATGCAACACATAATATCCTCCACATGCCCCACTCCCACCACCTCAACTCAATGTATTTCTCACTCACATCCCTACCCCACTTCCAAAAAGCCTCTAACTCAGATATACTCCTGTTAAACCTCAACTTCCATAGCATCATAAATAAGACCAGTGAGTTCCACACTATACCCTATCCACCTACTCACCAGATATGGCTGTGATAAAAACCTGGCTAAAGCCCCACATTAAGGACAGTGAAATCCTAACAGTAGGCTATAACATCATAAGAGCAGATAGAATCAACAAACGTGGAGGTGGTGTTGGTTATGTTTAAAAATACCCTCAAAATAGCCCAACAAAACTGTACTCCTCCCAATCTACCAACTCTGAAATATTACCCGCCTTGAAATCAACCCCAGCAAAGCAGCAATAATCGCCACCTACCTACCTCCCTCCTGGCAACAACCTCCCCACTATAGAACACCTACTTTCCAGGGCAAATACTAAATTCACCCAAGAAACTATTGTTCTTGGTGACTTCGACTGACACTTTTGCACTACTAATATCCCATCCAACTTTATTAATCTCTTCAACTTCACCCTAACAATAAACTGGCCAACTCGTATTGACGACCACTCTAACAAGCAGTAAACATTAGTCCTAACTAACAAACCTAGTCTAGGCTTCTTAGCCGGGTGCCTACCTGACTCCCTGATTGGCCACTGTCAAGCCTTTCTTTACAGAAAACGTGTGAACATCCTCTACAAATACATCACTTTCAAGAAAAAATTCTCCCCCACTACTTTCAACCTTCTACTGTAACAATGTAACTGTTCCCCTCTTAAGCACCTTCAATTAGATGATGCAGTTCAGTAATGCAACAAAACCTTCCTTACAATTCTTAAGAATCTAGCCCCTACCAGAAAAGTTCGTACTAGCACCAAGCACCTCCCATGGCTATCCAAAGACACCAAACTACTAATGAGACAGACAAAGCCTGGTCAGATTATCATATATCCAAAGACAAAGCTGACCTTCTTCACTATCAGACACTAAGAAACTTAACAAAAAAACAAATCAAAAGAGAAGTTTACTTCCTATCCTATCAGCAAAAAACCCCCCAAAACAACCCACAAAAATTCTAGCTTTCCATCAGCCAGCTCCTAAACCAAGGATGCGTACCTCTATCGCTCCCCCCACTCCTGCTACCTTTAATGACTCAGTCTCTATCTCTACTCTATTTAACACCTATTGTGCCCAGCCATAGACAATCATAGCCCCTTCTCACCCATACAAAGTAAGTACATAAAAACTCTCTTGTCCAAACTCAAACCATGCTGCACAGCTGCATACAAACTCCCTAATGAATTTCTAAAACTTGCAGCCCATTCAATTGCATACCCCATTTCTATTCTGATCCACAGTTCTATCAAAGAACATTATGTCCCACTCCTATAAAAAAAATCTCGTATTATACCTCTCCACAAAGGTGGCCCCTCCAAAGAACTTAACCGACTATCGTACCATAGCCATCCTCATGAAAATTTTAGAAAAATGCATCAACAACCATATCCTACTTCCTTAACAGTAACCTCCTTTCCAACTCTCAGCATGGTTTTATTCCAAAGCACAGTTACCAGTACTGCCCTCTTAACCATCACTAACACCATCCACTATCTCATGAACGAAGGCCAACATGTCTCTTCCATATTTCTGGACATGTCTAAAGCCTTCGACACCATATCCCACCAGCTTCTACTAAATAAACTATCTTCCAGTGGCCTTGGTTTACCCTCACTAACTTGGTTCCACACCTATCTTTCCAACTGTCAGCAAGCTACAAAGTGAGAAAACTCTCCCCCCTCCACTCCCCATCTCCATGGGTCTACCCCAATATTCTATTCTTGGTCCACTTCTCTTCATCATATTCACAAACCACCTCAGTACAGCAACCAAACATGCCTCCATTGTACAGTGTGCAGGTAATGCTACTCTTATCTGCTTGGCCCACTCACCCCAAGAGCTCCAACTAAAAATGCAGTCTTCCTTTCATGACATTGAAACCTACCTGTCCCAACACCAATTCATTTTAAATCCCAACAAACCCCAAATCTTAGTTTTAGTACCAAAAAAACCCAAGACTTCCCAGCCCCCACTATCAATCACCTCTGCAGATGGTACCAAAATTACCCCCACTAACCACACAAACTTTTTGGTGTCAACCACAGATGGCAACCTCAGATGTGACATACATATTGCCCAAACCATCAAAAAAGTCCACATCAAACTAGGTACCCTATACAGACCCAAACCATTCCTAACTCCCAGTGCCAGGCTACCCACTGCTCGCACACACCTACTTCTCTATGGCTCTGTCATATTTACTAACCCTTGAAAATCTGACCAACAATCTAGAATCGTGTTACCATAAAATTGGTAAATTTGCCACTAATCACCCACACAGATCCCACCACTGCTCAGCTCTTTCAATATTAAACTGGGTAGAGCTCCCCAACCTTCTATCTCTCAATCAACTATCCTTAGCCCACAAAATAATCTACCACCCCAACAACTGCCATGCCATCTCCTCTTTAGTTCAACCTAATACTAATAGCAGATCCCTCAGAATCTTCCAAAAAAACTCCTACTGAAAGTATCCCAAAACTAACATGGTGACTCCCTCTATTCACACAGAATAGCCAAACTTTGGAACACCCTTCCAGACACAATAACAAAAAATCCAGTACATAACCAGTTCAAATCACTCCTAAAGGAAAACCTCACCAGTCACAGGTTGTGCTCCTGCCTTTCCCCAGGTTAATCTACTTCCCCACCTTTAGTTACCTTTCTCACCAGACCGGCTAACATCCCTTTTGTAAACTTTAACTTGTATACTTTCTGCTGCTTGCTCTTGTACAGTCCTACTAATTATTATATTTACTGCTACTGGGTTGTTCCTGCAACAATAATTGTACAGTTCTACTGATTGAATTATATTTACTGCAACTTGTTTGTATTTGTACTACTGTGGAGTTTTCCCCCTGGGTCTCCACTAGTAAAAAGGACCTTGCTTTGTACTGTTTCTAGATGCTGTAGAATAATTCAATTGTACTAATGTTTACTGTTGCTATGTTTTTGTTTGTCTTGTATTACTGTGGAGCTTTTCTGCCTGGGTCTCTACTGAAAACGGGCCTCTGGCCCAGTTGAACATACATGGTCAATAAATCTGTAATAAATAAAATAAAAAAATTGTCTATGGGGAAAAAAAAATTAATTGGCAGTCTATTCACTTAACAGCTTGGTAAACAGCTGTACATTGTTTGTCAAATTAATTGACCACTCAACCACAGCCCATAAGGCAACAATGTACCCAACACTCTAGTCATAGGTGACTCTATAGTCAGGCACACTGATGTTCCACTCACCAGGCTAAACAAGAAGAAAGTTACTGTCCGCTGCCTGTCAGGTGCCAGGATCCGCCACATAACGCATGCACTCGGGTCACTCCACAACAAGTACAAATATGACACTGTCATTGTCCATGTTGGTGTGAATGACCTGAGACGTACCTCCCTGGACTACATGAAAAGAGACGTGGAGGAGCTCTCCGATCTTGTAGCCCAAGCAGGTATGACCCTAGCCCTGAGTAGCATCCTGCCATCACCCAGAATGATGCCACAGTACAAGAACAAAATGATTGATTTCAACAATTGGCTAAGCTTCTGGTGTCATTCTAAGGGGATTCAGTATTTGTCTGCCTGGGACGACATGATCAACAGACCACGATGCTTTGCCAGAGATGGCTTGCACCTGTCACCCTTAGGATTCCGGATACTGGCTAAGGCTCTTGCCACCCCTATAGTGCCTTTTTTAGGCAAGGTTCAAATGACAAATTCACCACCGTAACAGATACAAGCAAGCAAAATCTGAGGGTAATGCTACTCGATGCTAGAAGTCTAAACCTCAAAATGCACTCACTTGAGGCACTCCTTAAAATGGAGAACATCAACATCTGTACAGTGACAGAGACCTGGTTCAAAGCTCCAGAGAACACCCCTGCATTACCATGCTATAATTCATACCACACCTTTTGGCCACCTAACCCGGAACGAAGCACTAAAGGTGGAGGCGTGCCCATATTCATTAAGGATATCCACACCTCCAGGCTAATTGCACAGCATAATACATTCGAGATTATCCAAGTGCAACTAACTCTGGGCAAGACCGCAGTCCAAATTGTAGCTTGCTACAGACCCCCCACCATGCCCCAGGATTCCCACTCCTCATTTCTTGATGCACTGGAAAGTATTGGGGTACAACCTAACACCCTAATAATGGGCTATTTCAACTACCCCACCATTAACTGGGAAAACTACTCGTGTACCAACTCTTTTGCTCAACGTTTTCTGGAATTCATAAATTCCAACGCCTTGGATCAACTTATTCACACCCCCACCATGGGCAGCAATATCCTAGACTGGTCATTATGAACATGGGCAACCGGTGTTCCACACCAGAGGTAATTTCCTCATTGGTCAGATCCGACCACAAACTAATCACCCTAGACGTCCACATCCTGCCCCCACCCCCAATTAGGGAAACCACCATAAAAAACTTCTCCAAAGCCAACTTCACACTTCTTAAGACAGAAGTGGCAAACTTCATGACACCCATGCAGAAGGACAATAGAGGTACGAATGCTGAATCCTACACAAATGCACTTTATAAGCACCTACACAAGTGCATGGATCATGCTATCCCTAATAGAACCAAGATGCTATCCCCCCAAAAAAGGAAGCCAATCTGGTGGTCCTCTGCCATAAACAAACTCTACAACAGAAGAAAGAAATTTTGCAAAAAAGAGTAAAATCCCATGACTAGAGGAGCTCCCTGGTCAACCTCAGTAAGAAGCTGAGATCCCTCATAAAATCCTCTAAAGCTAGTTACGAAAACAAAATTGCCACTGACTCTAAAGACAGCCACAGAGCATTCTATAGCTATGTCAAGAATCTCAATAGCAACACTCAGAGCTGCTCTGAGTTACAGCACAATGGCACTAAATATACAGAACCAACTGATATTGCCAACATCCTGGCAGATGGGTTCAGTGCTAACTTTACCCCCCTCTCACCCCCTAGAGGGTGCATCTCTAAATCGGAAGAATGCAAAGTTCCTGTAATCATGGCTGATCAGGTAAAAAAAACACTCTCCAAAGCCAAGAACACAGCATCCATGGGACCTGACAATATCCCAGGCTGCGTTCTACACGAACTGCAGAATGAACTGGCACCCTACCTAAGTACCATGTTCAGTGATGCCTCACATCAGGTTTTGTGCCCACTGAATGGCGCACCGCGACAGTTATCCCACTCCACAAAGGGGGAGCCACGACGGACCCCAGGAACTACCATCCCATTAGCCTGATGAGCCTGGTCTGCAAGGCCATGGAACGTATCATCATGGAACTCATAAACAAAGACATTGGTAATCTCCAAACTCTGGACCCTACCCACTTCGGATTTGTAAAAGGCAGATCATGTCTCCTAAACCTGCTTGACTTCTTTGAAGCAGTCACCAAAGCCATAGATGAGGGTAAGGTGGTAAACACAGCTTATCTAGATCTCGCCAAGGCTTTCGACACCATCCCCCACTCTGGAGTTATAGATAAGCTCACTAAACTAGGTATAAATCCCCTATATCACAAGATGGGTTGCCAACTGGCTCATGGACAGAACCCACACTGTGAAAGTAGCAGAGTCCAAGTCTGACTTCAGACCAGTGACAACTGGAGTACCACAGGGTTCAGTCCTGGGTCCTCTCCTGTTTGATATCTACTTCTCTGAAGTACAGGCTAACACAGAAGGTCTTTTGTTAACAAAGTTTGCAGATGACTGCAAACTAGGAGCCATAATCGAAACTCCTAACGATGTGGACATACTACAAAAGGGCCTCACTGAGACAGATGCCTGGTGTAAGCCATGGCCTGAAGCTCAATGCCAAAAAGTGTATTATCATCCCCTTTGGTAAAAACTCTGTACCCATGAACTACCACATAGCTGGTAGTCTACTTAATGCCGAAAATGTGATGAGACATTTAGATACAGATGGACAGCAATCTCTCCTTTGATAATCACATCGCCACAGTGGTAAGGAAATCCTTCTATGTGGCTCACCTTATCACAGAAGGTTTCTCATCCAGAAAGAGGGGTCATTGTTCCCCTCTACTCATCACTCATTAGACCCATTATAGAGTACAGTGCCCCTTTTGGTATGTACCTCACAAGACATCTACAACAACTGGAAAGGCCACAGAAATACCTCACAAAGAGGATTAATGGCCTCAAACAGATGCCCTACGCAGACCATCTCAAAAAACTCCAGCTTTACTCAGTCGCATATCGCCTACTCAGAGGCGATCTCTGCCTAACATACAAAGCTATGTCAAACCCAGAGCTGTTGGACATGCTCCACTTAAAGAAATCCCAATCCCTCCGAGCTACACACTCTAGGGACCTAAACCTTGTCACCACAATAAACAGAACATGCTGGAGGGATAGATTCCTGTCCCAGAAACTTCCCATACTCTGGAACAGACTACCTATCTATGTCAAACAGAGCTCCTCATTAGCACTCTTCAAGAAAAATCTTGATAATTGGATGGGAGATAGGAAATTCACCCTGGGGATCGCTTCTGTGGCTCTGCTCGACAGGGGCACAGGAAAATAATTTTCTTGGGTGGCAAAAGCCAGGGTACATTTTTCGCTAGGCTTAGGCCCAAGGGCCAATAGCCTAGTTACCTACCCATGAACAGCTTGTCTGCTAAATATTTTTTTGCACCGACATTTAATCTTGCTAATCTATTTTAATAGACCTGGCAACCGTAGTGACATACATGCCACTTGTCAGCATATTAATATTAATGCCGTACATACGGCATGAAGAGCGGGCACTTCCATGCTCGTTAACATCTTTAAAAGTTAAATATCTTAAAAACTAGATAGAAATGGACTTTTATTTTTAGATTAGTGTTCACGTGCATCCTAACACTTTATGTAAAAATAAAACTTCAATTTGTCACTTATAAACGTGATCTTTAACAAAAAAATGCCTGAACTTGAGGCTTTCCTGTAACTTGAACAAATTTGCATATGTTTATTTACAGACACATGGTTTCAGTGCAATGAAAGCACATTACTGAGTATAATGCCTATCACTTATTCAGACCCACTGGCAATTGTGGAGGGTATCTGTGGTTAAGGATATCAACTCGTAACAGATTTCTTGGGGGATACCACATGTGAACTTCTAGAAGTCCAAATTACCCTAAACAAGACTAATTACCACTTCATAGCTACCCATGGAATGCCCTGCTTAATGTCTTCTTCTGAGCATGATGGCTGGCTTAACACATTAGCTGAAATTTCCACAAAAGCCAAGACCTGTCTGCTGAGGGACTTAAACAATAAACTGGCTGACCTACATTGCCCATGGTTGGCATGCCCAGCTCTTCCATGACATTGTAAATGCAAGTTCTTTATAAGCAGTTAACCATCCTACTAGGGGCCCCAGTATCCTGGATCTAGTCCTCACAAATATGGTTGGCTGTTGCACAGCTCCATTTGTGTTGTCATGTCTTGTTAAATCAGAACATAATTTAGATTCATAGGTGTGTACTAGGCTAACGGCCGTGGGGCCTGTATAAGCCTAGCCCAGGAATATTCCCAGGAATCTTGCTGCTGGATGTTAGTTCCCTGTGCACCTATCAAGCAAGGCTGTTGAAGTGATCCCTTGGGGTGAATTTAGTGACCCTTTCCTTTAAAAACTGGTGATACCTTCACTGTAAATAACTGTTTAGAGCTTTCTCAAAAGCAAACCATCTTCAGTTGAAGACTTGCATAAATTCTGTAATCCTTCTGAAGGATCAGCTTACCATGTAGGAGATGCACTCCTCCAATCAGACATTGTAAGGAATCTGGATCATTCTTTATTTATTCATCATGTCTCCACAGTAGTTCGGACAGCCTTTTATCTGACCCATCTAATTTCCAAGGACATTTCACTAGATTCAAAAGTCTTAATTCCTCTTTATTTGTATCTGATCAGATATGTTATTGAATATAACCCACCGTGTGGCATCTATTTATCTAAACACCTCACGCAACCTAAGATACCTTGGTGATTAATAGCAAAGATTTTTTGAGGCCACTGATCTTTTTGGTAATCAGAAGAGACTGGCAGCCCTTTCTCTGATTCTTAGACTCCTCTTTGGAAATCTGTGTCTAGACTTTTGCACCATGAGAGATCCAACCCTATTTGATCTTATATTTGTAGAATTAATCAAGTACTCTGTTAAAGGAACTAAACCTTCATCAGCAGATAAGACCTGTTGACATGATAGTTTCATATCCAAACATATCCCTCACCTCTGTAACAAGCTTCCATTACATGTCAAGCAGTGTAGCACTAGTGCCTCTTTTCAAGGTACACCTGGATAATTGGAATGGCAGCTTCAAATTTTCTCCCGATTTATCTAGTCTTGCCCTTCTTGAGAGTTGAGTGAAATTTTGAATATATATATATTTTTACTGTGCTTAAAATGGCCTGCAGATTAATTGTGTGGTACTTGTCTGAACCTATATGTTTTGAGGGGAGTTTAAGTAAGGTACACTGATGCAGTGAAGGCTTTCAGTGAGCTAAGTTCCTAAGTTTGTTGTCTTAACTGTGAGTCTGTTAAGTACTGTATTCTTTTTGTCACAGTTTTGTAATTATTCTAAGCAGTCAGTCCTTAAACTCAGTTGATTTAATTTTCTGCTAACTTGTTTTGCTTTGTAAAAGGCAGTAAGAAAGAACATGTATAGAAAACTTAAGTTCTCGATTTTATTTCTTGAGGCAAAGCACCTTATGCATTGTTTTGTACCACTCGTGTGTTCTTAACTGACTATCTTCATTTTCATATGTGAAATTTACTGATGCATTACCATTTTACTGAACAGGGAGAATTTGTGAATGAATATGTTGGAGAACTCATCGATGAAGAGGAGTGTCGAGCAAGAATTAAATATGCTCAAGAAAATAACATCTGCAATTTCTACATGCTTACAATAGATAAGGTGATAATGCTTTTCTTTTACGTCTGCATTATAAACTGATGCTGGTAGAAGCAAGTTACAGATATTCTTTACGTTTCACTGATGCAGTCCTGAATTTTGGAATTTCTTGCCGTGAAAGCCTCAGCCTGCCTAATTACTAAAGAAAATGATTCTTGCCTCCCAGGCTGACAGAGACATCCCCACCATCAATACACTCCGGTATAAAGGGAGCCAGCCTGTATCATCACTTCAGTCTTTTCTTGCTTCCAGAGCCCGAAGCGCGGTGCAAGTGCATTGGTTGACCAGCACCAGAGAAAAATTGTCAGACAGATAAGTACCCCATTGGAAAACTCCTTTCTTTTTTCTTTAACTCATGTCAGATAAAGTAAATAATTGTGTCTGCTGTGGTAAACAAATCCCACACAGAGGCTTTGTACTCTGTGTCACTTGTTTAAGCCCAGACCGCAGCGTCCCAAATTGCCATTTCTGTGCTAGGTTTTAACTCTAGAACTATTAGGCATAGGGCCAAATTCTTAGCTTGGTTTCTGAGGCAAGAATCTGTACAATCTCATCCGATGGCCTCCGTCAGTCATTCTGATCTTGAATTTCCTATGTGCAAAAATGAAAATAATCACAACTAAGGTCTTCGGACAACAATTATTCGCCCTCCGACTCTCTTACTAGACTTGTGATTGTTGAGGAAGGTGAGGCATCTTCAACCTTTAATATAGCGACCCTGGCCTCTGAGACCCATTTAGAGCCTGACTTGCCATCAGTCTGTTTGACTTCTACTGCACATACCTTCAGCTCTTCCGTTGGGTCCGAGACTGCTCAGCAAGCTGCAGCTTCCAACGAGTGTTTACTAACTGGCGACACAACAAGGCCTAAGCCTACAATGGAACTTCAAATGGAGAACAAGCGATGCAACCCAATATCAGGAACCACAATAACACCAGGCACAAGAACACTAACGATAGTTTACATAGGTTTCGTCTTTATTGAACCGTTCATTAAAGACGAAACCTAGGGTAAACTATCATCAGTGTTCTTGTGCCTGGTGTTATTGTGGTTCCTGATATTGGGTTGCATCGCTTGTTCTTCATTTGAAGTTCCATTGTTGTCTGGAGAGTGGTCGATATAAGGCCTAAGCCTACGCCAGTGTACCTACAACCCAGAGAGTATGGCACTAAGCCCTCAGACGCACCTAGTCCTAAGGCCAAAGCCACCCCAAAGAAAGGCAATGTGTTAGGGCCTTCACCCAGGCCTATGGGCTTCTAGTTTCAGGGACCCCAGCAGGATTTTTATTAAACTGGCTGAAGATTTAATTAACATTGTGAGAGCTGCACAAACAAAAGGAGACATTATCCCAGGAAAAATAAAGAGATGTCCCTCCTGAATTTTTTCCAAGCCCATTATAATCAGAAGACTGATTTGGTGGAATCCAGCTCAGAGGCATGTCCGTCTTACACATCCTATGAGGAATCTGATTCAGAGGAAAATATTCATTCTTCCCCACTCGAAGATCTCCGTTTTGGAGAGAGACTCCATGCTATCAGACACTTTCGGTGTGAGGCACAAGAATACAGTTAGGCCATTTTTTTCCAGGATGCCTCCTTGAATCCTGACTCCTTCCCCCCGCTTCTATTAAAAAAAAAAAAAAAAAAAAAAACGGGTTCTACAAGGTACGCGACTCTATCAAATATCTGTTAAAAGAAAACCCTCTGCTGACCCAGAAGTGGTCACCCCAGGGCCTAAAGAGGGCTAGAGCCAGTTCCTCCAGGAATCCTTTGCCTACAGGCAGAGAGTAGGGCCCTTGTTAGGTTTGGAAAGAAAGTATATACTTCTGCCACTCTGAGGGCCCTCCACTGTCAATTCCATATAATCAAATACCAGCAAACCATTCTTGACCAACTTAAGCACAATATGTCAACCTTAGAGGATTAAAATTTTTCCAGAGAACGTTTAGATCTGTGCCATGCCAGTTTTCAGGTAGGTATACAGTTCCCTGCACTGTGGGTATGATGCCATGGAGGCCTCCTGCAGGGCAGCTGCCACTGGCTCAGTTATCTGAAGACGTGCTTGGCTTGGGGAGCAGTCATTCCCTGATCATGTAAAGGCTAGCCTCTTGGATGCACCCCTTGATGAGGACTGCCTTTTTGGCTCTAAAGCAAAAGTCTTCAAAAATATGGAGGAGAAGGCTAAGTTTATGCAAACAGTCAAGGACTTTCTTCAAGTGCAACCTCCCAGGTTCAACAGGAACTTAGTCCTTT
The DNA here is from genome assembly GCF_019279795.1 of Protopterus annectens. Classification (NCBI taxonomy): domain Eukaryota; kingdom Metazoa; phylum Chordata; order Ceratodontiformes; family Protopteridae; genus Protopterus; species Protopterus annectens. The sequence continues at coordinate 498,855,760 of NC_056729.1, read as the reverse complement.
CCCACCCAACCTAGGAGTAAACAGAGGAAGCCTCAGAGGTACAGAACCCCCCCCCCCCCACCCAAGAAAAGACCTCAACAGCAAAGATCAAGGCAGTGGACCTCAGAATCCCACAAGCAAGGGAGTTCTAGACCACAAGCCCCTGCCAGAGAACAATTATGAGACTGCTCTACCATCCCATTCCCACCCCAAAACTAAGGAAGGCTGCCACTTTTCCATCAAAACTGAACCCACATCACTACAGATCAGTGGGATCCAGAAATTATTTCAAATGGTTACAAACACACTTTTAAAGAGCCTTTACAATACTCAACTTACCCAGATGTACATCAAAATCAGAAATCTCAAACTGTCAAATTCAAATACTGTGCTCCTAGGGAACTGTGGAGCCAGTACTAGAACAGCAAAAAGGGCAAGGATTTTACTCTAGGCTTTTTCTAGTCCCCAGAAAGGAGGCTTTTGGCGTCAAATACTGGACATGTCAAACTTAAATAAGTTTTTCAGGGTGCCAAAATTCAAAATGTTGACCCTTCAGAAATTCTTATCCTCAGGCCTTCATCAGTAGACCTAAAGGACGCCTATTTGCACATTCCCATTCAGAAGTCACACAGAAGCTTTCTTCGCTTCAGAGCAAGCTCCAGTCACCATCAGTTTTCAGCCCTGCCCTTTGGATCCTCTATCACTCCGAGGGTTTTCACAAAGTGCTTGGCTCCTGCCATTGCCTTCTGCAAGACCAAAGGGGTTAAGATTTACCCCTACCTGGACAATTGCCTGATACAAACCACAAATCTGCCAAAGATCCAGAAGGACCTGAAATTGACTCAGGAATGCCTGACTTCCCTAGGGTTCACACTAAACCTCAAGAAATCCATTACACTCCCAACCAAGCAGTTTTCTTAGGGGCAGTCCTGGACTGTTCTCTTCAGAAGGTCTTCCTCCCCCGAAAGTCACCTTCTTGACAACCTACTTTGAAAAAATCCAGGGAAAGCAATGCATTATGGCCAGGGAATTCCTCAAGGCACTGGGATACATGGCATCCTGTATCCTGTCAGTCCCCGGACACCAAAATTCACCTGATACATTGCTTCAGACAAAAGTTCACATGGTGGGTATAGGCTTGCACCCAAAATCAGGGCCTACCCTTCAGATTTAGCCCCCCCTCCCCTGGGCCAAACCCTCACCATGGATGCATCAGAGATAGCCTGGGGGGGGCGATGATCTACACTTCCAAACCCAAGGAATATGGGATGTTCATCGTGTTTCACTGTTGCAGTCATTACACTTGGGTTATCCTACTGGCAGGCTACCCACAGTCGGCCTGAATTCCAAAGTCCTGGTCCGGCGTCGGTTGCTGTCGCCTCTTCCCTGACGATGTCCTTCAAGGATGCATCTGCAGTCCTTACAAATGGGTTGTCCTGTCGTCAGGCAGCCCTTCGGTCGGCCGGATTCCAAAGTCTGGGTCTGGCCTCGGCTGATGTCGCACTTCACCCGACGTCATAGCTGCAGTTATTCAGGTATAAAGGTATCAGCCGACGCCATCTTCCTCAGTCTTTCTTGCCGCGTGGCGCCCGAAGCAGAAGCTGTTCGCCAGTGCCGGTCGGTCAGAACCAGAGATTACTACTACCGAAGACTTCAAAAAAGCTAAGTACCCCGTTGGGGACTCTTTCTTGCCTCAGCCGATGTCAGAAAAAGTGAATAACTGTTTAACTTGTGGGAAACAAATACCTCATAAAGATTTCCACTCTTACTGCTTACCTTGTCTAGGCCCAGACCACGACGTAGCAGCTTGTCTAGCCTGTGCTTCTTTCAACCGGCGGACGCTTAGACGTCGGTCGGAATTTGCTGAGGAGTTTTTCGGCTCCAATTTTGCTTACATTATGCCGTCGGATACTCCGACTACGCAAATATCTAAAAAGCACAAGGAAAAGGACCGACACTCGCGAGTGTCTCTGTTTCGGCTGAAACCGAGTCCGCGGTTCTTCCTTCGGCCGAAAGCGTTCCTCCTACCGAGGCCTCATCCTGCATGGTGGAATCTGCTTCTGAAATCCCACCCGCTCTTGCAGGTTCACAGGATTTATCTGATACTATCCCTTTGGATATTTCTACCCCTGCACGTGGAGCTGCTAGGCCACCTGCATCCATGTCGATTAAGGCCTTTGCCAGGGCTAAAGCAGCAAAATCTACCAAAACTGTGCCTGCTAAGACCCCCTCTCACAGGCCTAGCTCTAGTTCACAAATGCTTAGTCTTGCAGAGGATCTCATTTCTTTGATCCGGGGATCCCAACCTCACCCAGCCAGGGCCTCTCACCCACCTCCAGAGAAGAGGCCTAGAGCAGAGCCCCCTGAGCCACTTTCTACAGATGACTCCTCTGATGAATCAGATAATTCAAACCCTCCAGTGGGCCCTTTTTCTCCTTATGAGGACTCTGATGCAGAAGAGTCCATTCCTTCTGCCTCTCCGCCTGAGGAATTTTCCTTTGGGGAAACCTTGCATGCTATGAGGGAACAATTTCAATGGCAGGGCCAGGATTTTACAGACTCTAGGAAAAGGCTTAGAACCTTTCTGCATTTGCCACAGCATAGGCCTTTAGCCATTCCTCCAGTACTTACTGTTGTGGATGATGCATTTAATGATGCTTGTACTGCTCCTGATTCTCTTCCTCCGGCCCTGCTAAGCACGATAGGTACTACAGGGTTCGGACACACATTATCATTTGTATAGGGCTCCTCTTGCAGACCCCGAAACTTTCCCCCGGGGCCCCAGGGCTGTAGCAGCTACCTCTGCAAAAACCCCTCCCTCTGAAAGGGAATCTAGGGCCTTAGAGAGATGGGGTAAAAAAGTTTACACTTCTGCTACTCTTTCAGCTAGAGCCTTGAACTGTCAATTCCACATGATTCAGTATCAGGAATTTATGTTAGACCAGTTAACTAAAAATCTGTCCTCGGATGAACCATTAGACAAAAAATCTGTTCAGGAAATGGTACATAACATTCAGCAGGTCAGTAATCATTCTTTAAAATGCAGCTATGATGCACTGGAGGCTTCCTTTAGATCAGCCATGACTGGTACAGTGATCAGAAGACATGCATGGTTAAAAGAGCAGTCCTTACCAGACCATGTCAAATCAAAGCTCCTAGATGCTCCCATGGATAAGCTCAATTTGTTTGGCTCTCCTGCACAACAGGTGCTCAAGAAGGTGGAAGAGAAAGCGAAATCTGTCCAGACAGTCAAGGATTTCTTGCAGGTCCAGCCTCCAAGGTTTAGCAGGAACTGGCCTTCCAAGAATTGGTCCTTTCCAGACACCTCCAGAGCTCAGAGAGGCAGGAATAGGCTCAAGAGGCAGGGGTCAATCCAGAGGTGCCTACAGGGGACGTCAGTGGCAGGCTAACAACCAGCGAGGTACAGCCACAGATCCAGCCACCACCACTTCCACAGGACAATCACAGTGACTTGGCTCTGGCACCTACCAGGGAACAACTAGAAGCACCCTTAGGCGGGAAGCTAGCCTTATTTTCAGTAAACTGGCATTACATCACAGGAGACAAATGGATTTTACAGACAACAGACCAAGGTTACAGGTTTCACTTCCATACTCTACCAAGGAAGAGAGGAATGCCAAACCTACCTCCAAATCAGAAGACAGAAGCTCTAGAACAATTAACTCACTTACTAAGGATGAGAGCTGTAGAAAGGGTACCATCTATGGAACAAGGACAAGGATTTTACTCCAGACTCTTCCTGGTACCAAGAAAAGAAAACCAATGGAGACCTATTCTCGACCTGTCCGCTTTAAACGCATACCTCATTGTACCAAAATTCAAAATGCTGACCCTACAGCAACTTCTTCCCATGCTGGGCAAGGAGTCTTGGCTGGTAACTCTAGATCTCAAGGAGGCATACCTGCACGTCCCCATACGACCAAATTGCAGAAGATACCTCAGATTTCTTGCAGGATCAGAGCATTATCAATTCTCAGCATTGCCCTTTGGCTTATCTACTGCGCCCAGAGTATTCACGAAATGCCTGGCATCAGTAATTGCTCATTGCAGGCTTCAGGGAATTCAAATTTACCCTTACCTGGACGACTGCCTGTTACAAGCGGACAACAAAAACAAATTAACAAAAGACTTGGAAAAGGTCATTCATCTACTACAAGCCCTGGGATACACAGTCAGTATAAAAAAGTCAAGGCTGATACCATCCCAAAGGATAACCTTTTTGGGTGCAGAGCTGGACACATCAAAGCAGATGGCATTCCTAACAGTAGAAAAACAGGAGCAACTCCCTCTCTACTTCATGGCATTAACAAAGCAGAACCAGCTAACAGCAAGAAAAGTCCTGCAAGCCCTGGGTTACATGGCATCCTGCATAATATTGATTCCACATGCCAGACTACACATGAGAAAACTACAGTGGTACCTGAGGAATTTATTGTCTCAGCACAAGCACAGCCTAGAAACCCAAATTCCAATAATTCCATGCCTGAAGCAAGAATTCCAATGGTGGGCTCAGGCCTGTCAATCAAACAAAGGGCTGCCCTTCCACAGCACTCAACCAAGCCAGACCATCACAACGGACGCCTCAGACCTCGGTTGGGGGGGCGCACATGCTGGACAAGTGCATACAAGGCTTATGGACTCAAGACCAGCTGCACCTACACATAAATCAAAAGGAAATGCTGGCAGTAAAACTGGCAATCCAGACATTCAGACCATTCCTTCAACAGGGTCAACTGTTGATAAGGACGGACAGCACCACAGTCATGTGGTACATCAACAAGCAGGGAGGCACACATTCATACCCTCTATGCCGGATGGCAATGGACCTATGGAACGTGGCCCTGAACTTCAACATTCACTTACAAGCAATTTTTGTGCCAGGAAAAGAAAATATTCTAGCAGACATCCTAAGCAGAACTACCACGGATGCCCACGAATGGATGCTGCATCCGGACATCTTCAAAACCATTACAGGAAAATGGGGACTACCAGAAATAGACTTATTTGCATCCCCACACAATCAACAACTGAAGAAATTCTGCACGAGGACGTACCACCCACTTGCTTGGAAAGTGGACTCCCTATCTTTCAGTTGGAAAAACCTGACAGCATATGCATTCCCACCTCTTCCTTTGATGCACAAGGTGCTACTGAAGATCAAAGAAGACCGTCCAAGGATCATCCTGATAGCTCCAGACTGGCCAAGGCAACATTGGTACCCATTACTGAGGAGTATGTCTCGGGAACAAATATGGCCTCTGCCCCTAGTTCCCTTGCTGCTAACACAGAACAACTTCAAAACCCTGCATCCAAACCTGAAAACACTGCAGCTGGCTGCCTGGAACATTGCTTAAGAACAAATAACCCAGAATTATCTCAAAGGGTTAAAGACATTATCTTGGAGGCTCGCAGACCCTCAACAAGAAAAAATTATTCAGCAAAATGGAAAAGATATCTCATTTGGAGTACTGCAAAAGGAGAACATGTGTCACTGGTAAACATAGCTAACATCCTGGAATACTTGGCAGAGCTCTTCCACAATGGCCTGTCCTATTCTTCCATTAAGATTCATGCATCAGCTATTTCAGCAGAATACAACTTGGATCCTCCAGTCTTCTCACATCCTCTGCTCAGGCAGTTTCTGAGAGGAATTAAAAATGTAAAACCACCAAGAAAGCCACCATTGCCAGCATGGGACTTGAACTTTGTGCTAGAAAGGTTGACACTACCTCCTTTCAAGCCAGCAGCAACAGCAGAATTACAGTACTTATCATGGAAAACTGCTTTCCTGCTTGCAATCACTTCAGCACGAAGGGTTTCTGAACTACAGGCATTAATGGCAGTACAGCCCTTCCTGATTTTCCATCAAGATAGTGTGTCCATGAGAACTAATCCTACTTTTATGCCAAAGGTGGTCTCCAGGGTATCTTTGAACCAAGCTATCCACCTGCCTACATTCTTCCCCAACCCACAGAACAGGGGAGAAAGACTGTTGCATACCTTGGATGTACATAGACAATTACGCTACTACCTGGACAGGACCAAGAATAATAGAAAAACTGACCAGCTACTGGTAGCATATGCAACAGGAATGGAAGGAAAAGCAATTTCGAAACAGACAATCTCTAAGTGGATAGGACATTGCATTAGATTTTGTTACTCTTACCATGGAAAGAAAACTCCAGAAGACATCAGACCTCACTCTACAAGGGCTACAGCCACTACCACAGCCTTCTTACGAGGAGTGGCTACCAAAGACATTTTAGAGGCTGCTACTTGGAGCTCCGTGCATACATTTGCCAAGCATTATAATTTACCCTTATACTCCAGATCCCGAGCAGGTTTTGCCACTGCTGTTTTGCAAGGGATCTTAACTACACCATAATCTTATTACTCCTCCTCCCCCAGTTTGGCTATGGTATTCTACCCATTTGTAAGGACTGCAGATGCATCATTGAAGGACATAGTACAGTTTTGTACCTACCATAAATGTAGATGTCCGATAGGCATGCATCTGCAGTCGGGATTACCCTCCCTCCTTCCCCTCTGAGGTACTCCTAGGGTATTTACCCCTTTTTTAGCTAGCTGGGGGAATCTATTATGGTGTATTTGTTTGTATATATGTATATACATGTTTATTTTTATTTTGCTCTCTCTTATTTGGAAACTTTTGCAGTTATCCAAATTTGCCTTCCTAGAGGGCACCTGGCATCTGGGGCAAGAAACACTGAGGAAGATGGCATCGGCTGATACCTTTATACCCGAATAACTGCAGCTATGACGTCGGGTGAAGTGCGACATCAGCCGAGGCCAGACCCAGACTTTGGAATCCGGCCGACCGAAGGGCTGCCTGACGACAGGACAACCCATTTGTAAGGACTGCAGATGCATGCCTATCGGACATCTACATTTATGGTAGGTACAAAACTGTACTTTAGTGCGCCAGGGATATAAAAGATGCAGCCGACGCCATTTTCTTCAGTCTTTCTTGCCACGCGGTGCCCGAAGCAAAAGCAGTTCAAGTGCCGGTCGGCCGACCCCTGAGATTTTCAAAATTGAATTTCAGAACCGAAGTCTTCAATTAAGCTAAGTACCCTGTTTGGGAAACTTTTTCTTGCTCCAGACTGATGTCAGTAAAAGTTAACAATTGTATTTCTTGTGGGAAGCAAATACCTCATAAGGATTTTCACTCTTACTGTATTCCTTGCCTAGGCCCTGACCACGATGTTGCTAGTTGTCGGTTTTGTGCTAGATTCAACCAACGCACTATTAAGTGTCTGTTTGATTTTGCTTTACATTATTTTGGCCGAAGGTTTAACTACATAATGCCGTTGAAACAACCGACGACCAGAATTCATAAAAAACGCAAAGACAAAGAAAAGGACAGGCATCCGAGGTCCAAAACGGACGACGAAGCCTCTTCTAGGCCAGTCGCCGGTTCTCAGTGAGGTGCTTTCGCAGCCCCTGACACCCGCTAACTCAGAGCCACAGGCTGCCTCCGACTCCCACGTGGAGACAACTAGGCCTCTGGAAACTCAAGGTGTTGGGCCTATGGAAACTATTCCCTCAGATGGGTCCGGAGCCGCTGAGCAGGCATCGGCTTCTGAGGGTGTTTTCAGACCTACACAGCTTACCATCAAGTCTACTTCAGCAAAGGCAAAGTCTACAACACCACTAAAGACAAAGAAACAAGTACAGCATTCTCCTGGACAGTCATCCATGCCAAAGAAACTAAGATGACCGAGGACCTAATTACTTTGATCAGGGGTTCCCATCCCCCTCCTGATAAAAGGCCTAGGCAAGACACTGACTGACTCCTCTGACCAGGTTTCTATTTCCTCTGATTCCTCTTCAGAACAGGGATATTCTCTTCCTCCCTATGAGGACTCTGATGCTGAAGAATCTATCCCTTCAGCCTCTCCTCCTGAGGATTACTCTTTTGGGGAAACCTTGCACACCATGAGGGAGCATTTCCACTGGGAGAGCCAGGATTATTGAGAATCCAAGAAAAGGCTCCGAGACTTTCTTTTACTACCTCAGCACAGACCCCTTTCTTTTACTACCTCAGCACAGACCCCTTGCTATCCCCCCTGTACTAGATATTGTTGATGTTTTTTCTGAATCCAGTTTGTCTCCTGATTTTTTTTACCCCCTGCACCAGTCAAGCCAGATAGGTACTACAGGGTCCCAGACTCTCATAAATTTCTTTATAAAAACCCTGCTGCTGACCCAGAAACTATTTCTCAGGGTCCTAACAGGATCAAGGCTTCCACTGCAAAAAAACCTGTTCCCTCTGATAGGGATTCTAGAGCACTGGATAGATGGGGAAAAAGTTTACACTTCTGCTACTTTAGCTGTAAGGGCTTTAAACTGCCAGTTTCACATGCTTAAATATCAACAATACCTAATGTTTTTGCTAAAACGGAAAATGCTTACAAGCTCAGAATGTCCTGACAATAAGGAAATGCAGGATTTATTGCATGCAGCTGAACAAGTGGGAAAACGTACTCTGCAATGTGGTTTTGATTCATTAGAGGCTTCTTGCAGAGCCGCAGTTACAGGTTCTGTCATTCGAAGGCATGCTTGGTTAAAAGAACAAAGTTTACCTGATCATGTTAAAGCAAAATTATTGGATGCTCCATTACAGCATGATACTTTGTTTGGTGTTAAGGCAGAAGAAGTGTTAAAGAAAATGGAGGATAAAGCAAAATCAATGCAGACAGTAAAGGATTTCTTACAGGTTCAGCCACCTAGATTTAGCAGGAACTGGCCTTCTAAAAATTGGTCCTTTCCAGTGTCAGGCCACAAAGAGGCAGATACAGATGCCCAAGAGGCGGATCTCAGCCCCAAGGCCCATACAGACCTAAACAATGGGGTGCTTCAGCCCCCAAAGGCAGAGAAGATAAATCACAACCTTATAGGAAACAGTCCCAATGACTTCCCTCTACAAATGCCAAGCACTTACCTTTTGACAGCACCCTTAGGGGGAAAACTAGCACTTTTCTCACAAAATTGGCACATGATCACCCAGGACAAATGGGTACTGAATATTGTTTCTCAGGGTTACAGGTTCCACTTTCACACCCTACCAAGGTCAGAAGGTATGCCAGACCTGCCACAAAATCAATGGGCAGAGGCACAAAAACAAATTTCTGCTCTCATGGACATGAGAGCTATTTAAAAAGTACCACAGCAAGAACAGTGGCAATGATTTTACTCAAGACTTTTCTTGGTACCCAGAAAAGACAAAGCCTGGAGACCAATACTGGACCTGTCAATTCTAAACACTTTCCTGGATGTTCCAAAATTCAAAATGTTGACACTGCAGCAACTTCTACCCATGCTGGGCAAGAAGGCTTGGCTAGTTACTTTGGACCTCAAAGAGGCATACCTGCATGTCCCAATCAGACAATCTTGCAGAAGATACCTCAGATTTATAGCTGGCTCAATGTATTACCAATTTTCTGCACTGCCCTTTGGCTTCTCTACTGCACCCAGGGTCTTCACAAAATGCCTGGCACCAGTAATTGCATTTTGCAGACAAAAAGAAATTCAAATATATCCCTACTTGGACGACTGCCTTATTCAAGCAGAGAGCAAGGACATTCAACTAAAGCATCTGGTGTTTGTAAGAAGATTACTAATTTGCCTAGAGTACACAGTAAACAAAAAGAAATCAAAACTAGTGCCCTCTCAAGAGATAATATTCCTGGGTGCAAGCTTAAACACAACTGCCCAGATGGCTCATCTCACGCCAGACAAGCAAAGGCAACTGACTCGTTACTTTCAAATGATGGCAACAAAGACCCAGCTACCTGCAAGAAAAATTCTGCAGGCTTTGGGCTTCATGGCATCCTGCATCCTGCTAATTCCATATGCAAGACTGCATATGAGGAAGCTACAGTGGTATCTAAAAAGTGTTTGGACTCAACATTGCCACAGCCTGGAAACAATAATAACTCTTATTCCCTGCCTGCAACAGGAGTTTCGATGGTGGGCACTGACCTGTCACCACAACAAGGGACAGCCTTTCACTTTACCCACAGTCAGGCAGACACTAACAACAGATGCATCGGATTATGCCTGGGGAGCACACATGGCAGGAAAATGTATTCAGGGCACGTGGCCCGCGGGCCAAATGCATCTTCACATCAATCAAAAAGAGATGCTAGCTGTACAGAATGCCCTGACAGCCTTCAAGGATCTACTACATCCAGGACAACTACTACTAAAGACGGACAATACTACAGTTATGTGGTACATAAACAAGCAAGGGGGCACACATTCCTAACCCCTCTGCAGGCAGGCCATGACTTTGTGGAACACAGCACTGACCTATCAAGTACATCTGCAGGCACAATTCCTGCCAGGAAAGAAAAATACTCTGGCAGACGAACTAAGCAGAAACCTCATGGACCCTCATGAGTGGAAACTAAATCCACAGGTCTTCAACATAAGGGAATGGGGATGCCCAGACATAGATCTTTTTGCCTCCCCTCACAACTGCCAACTACAGAGATTCTGCACAAGGACTCATCACTCACAAGCATGGAAAGTGGATGCTCTGTTATTCAGCTGGAACACCCTAACAGTTTATGCTTTCCACTACTGCCTTTCCTTCCCAAGTTGCTCCTAAAAGTCAGACAAGAGAAGCCAAAAATGACTCTGATTGCCCCAGACTGGCCACGCCAGCACTGGTACCCAATTCTCAAGAGCTTGTCTCAAGGCCCAGCCTGGAATTTACCTCAAATTCCTCATCTTCTGACTCAGTAAAACAATCCGATCATGCACAGCCAACTCAGAACCTTAAATCTGGCTGCATGGCAGATAATATAGCCACTCAGAACACACCTCTCTGTAAAGCTGTTATGGATGTCATTTTGGAAGCCAGGAGGCCCAGCACCAGGAAATCATATGCAGAAAAATGGAAGAGATTCTGTGCTTGGAACCAGGCACAAGGACTTGAACCACTTGTTACAAATATTCCTCAGATTTTACAATACCTAACTGAGATGCTGGACAAAGGCCTATCCTTCTCATCAATTAAGATCCATGCCTCTGCCGTTTCAGCTCATTACAGTACGGAACCTCCTAGTTTCTCTCATCCACTGCTAAGACTACCTCAGTATGGCAAAAAACATAAGACCCCCAAGGAGAGCACCGATACTTACATGGGACCTCAACTTTGTCTTAGAAAAGCTCACACTGCCTCTTGAGCCAGCCAATACAGCTGATATAAAATTCTTATCATGGAAAACTGCTCTGCTCCTAGCAATAACTTCAGCAAGAAGAATCTCAGAGTTACAGGCATTAATGGCAGTGGAACCTTTTATCATTTTTCATCTGGACAGGGTTTCTCTAAGGACAAACCCAACATTTATGCCAAAGGGGTAGTATCCAGTGTGGCTCTTAACCAAACCATTCGTTTGCCAACATTTTACCCAAATCCCCAGAATAAACAGGAGAGACTTCAGCACTCTTTGGACATACACAGGCAGCTACGCTTCTACTTGGACAAAAAAGCTTTCAGAAAAACCGAGCAACTGCTGGTAGCATATGCTGCAGGATCACAAGGAAAGGCTATCTCAAAGCAGACTATTTCAAAATGGATAGGAAACTTTATTTGTTTCTGCTATGCACAGCATGGCAAGTCAGTGCCTAAGAATATTAGGCCACATTCTACTAGGGCAGCAGCCACTTCAGCCTTTCTCAGAGGAGTACCAACCAAGGAAATTTTGGAGGCTGCACCTTGGAGTTCAGTGCACACTTTTAACAAGCATTATCACTTGCTCCTTTACTCTAAATCCAGAGCAGGCTTTGCCACTGCAGTTCTGCAGGGCCTCATAGCCACTCCTAATCCTATTTAGACCCAGCCGCCCTACCTCTGCTTTGGGATTCAACCCAAGTGTAATGACGGCAAAAGTGAAACACGATGAACATAGTACGGTTGTATACCTACCATAAATGTAGATGTTAGAGTGTATTCACTGTTGCAGTCCAGGTTACCCACCCTCCATCCCCCTTTCTTTGCTGGGACTTATCTATATTTCTCTATCCTATACAACCCTATACAACCTATGTGGTGTATTTGCTTGTAGGTGAAGGTATTGTTTTTATTTTACTGCATGTTTTTATAAGCAGTATGTATTGCCTACCTTCTTCTGGGCACCTGACATCTGGGGCAAGAAAAACTGAAGAAAATGGCGTCGGCTGCATCTTATATACCCCTGACATACTGACGTCAGGGAAGAGGCAACAGCAACAGACACCGGACCAGGACTTTGAAATTCCGGCCGACTGTGGGTAGCCTGCCAGCAGGATAACTCAAGTGTAATGACTGTAACCGTGAATACACTCGAACATCTACATTTATGGTAGGTACACAACTGTACTATACTCTGCACAAGAGGAAACACAGAAATTGGAAAGAAGTTATGGCAGTGCAAAAAGGATTACTAGCCTTCAAAGAAAAATGGACACCAGAGTTATGTTAGTGCAAAGAGACATTACCACAGTCATGTGGTACATAGGCAGGGAGGCATGCATTCCTACCCACTGTGCTATCTAGCATGCAAGTCTGGGAGATTGCATACTGTAGGGCTACACCTCATGGCATGATATCTGCCAGCAGAACAAAATACTCTAGCAGACCACCTCAGCAGAAACTTGACAGACCCCAATGGATGGCATTTGCATCAGGGAAGTATTTCTCAACATAAGTCGGAAATGCGGTGTCCCACAGATGGATATTTTTGCAAGCGAAGACAGTGCACACCTAAAGAAATTCTGTTCCAGGACAAGGCAGACATCTGTATGGAGAACATATACCTTCTCCTTCCCATAGAATCACCTCCTCATTTATGCCTCCCCCCTCCCCATACCCCTTCTGCCTTGCGTACATCTAAAGATAAAGGAAGAGGGTCCAATGGTTATACTGATGGCACCAGACTGGCCCAGACAGCAGTGGTGTCCTCTTCTCCTTGAGCTCACCAATCAGAAACCTTCGCTGTTACTACAGATGGGTAGACCCCACCACCACCTCCACCCAGACAAGGGGAAGATTGTGCATCCTAAACTTCAGACGCTGTCTTTCAGCCTGGATATTTCCACAGCACCCTACCCCAACATCAACTTAAGTCAGCAAGTTCAAAACATTCTGAGAGAGTCTAGAAGGCCTAGCACTAGAACTATTCAGCCAAATGGAAAAGATTTTCAATTTGGTGCCAGAAGTACCACCTTGAACCAAATCTGGCTAACTTTGCAACCATTGTGGAGCACATGGCTAGTCTGGTGAATAAAGCCCCGTCTTATTCATCTGTTAAGATAGCTGCATCTACCATCTCTGCTCACATCCCTATTATTCCTCCAATTTTTTTCACACCCCCTGCTGAAGCAATTTCTTAGGGGTGTCATTCACATTAGACCTTCCAGGAGGAAACCCACCCCTCCATGGGACTTTAGCTATGTTCTGGAAAAATTGACTTTGCCTCCTTTTGAGCCTGCAGCTAATGCTTCAGTAAAGTTTCTTGTTTGGAAAACTGCCCAGCTACTGGCTATCACTTCAGCCAGGAGAATATTAGAGTTGTAGTCCTTATGACAGTGGAACCTTTCATTATCTTCCATGAAGACAGGGTTTCCCTCAGAGCTAATCCTTCCGTCATGCCTAAGGTGATCTCGATTGTGTCTCTAAATCAGGCCATTCATCTACCTACCTTCTTCCCCAACCCTCAGAACAGAGGGGAAAGAATACTTCACTCTCTGGATGTGCACAGAATGCTACCCTCCTACCTAGACAGGACAAAATTATACCAGCTGTTTATAACCTTCACCCCTAGCTCTGAAGGAAAGCCAGCTTCTAAACGACTGTTTCCAAGTTGATATCCCACTGCATTTCTTTCTGTTAGACATCATGGCAGAAGGCCCTATGAATTGATTAGGTCACACTCTACTAGGCCACAGCTACTTCTGCAGCTTTCCTTAAGGCGGTCCCCACTAAAGGCATTTTGGAGGCAGCCAGCCTGGTCTTCTGTGCATACCTTCACAAGGCTCTACCACCTGTCAGCCTTTTCTAAGTCCAGAGCAGGATTTATATCTGCAGTCCTGCAAGGGATCCTCTCCTCTCCATGATCTCCTTCCACTCTCTGTTAAGCTTTGGGAGTCATCCCAACAGTCAGGACTGCAACAGTCTAGTACAAATAACATAGTACAGTTACACTTACCATCAATGTAGATGTTAGTGTGTATTCACTGTTGCAGTCTTCTTTTTCTCCCTGCTACCCCCTCAGCCTACTACATAGGCTACAAATTCAGTTCAAATAGCCATGAGGATACTTCCCCAGAATACCCTGGTTTAGGTCCCCCTACTTTGGTTCACCTGTGGCCCACCTTGGGCTCCTCCAAGAAGGGGTCAGGAAAATATTGAAGTGATGACAGACTGGCTCCCTGTATACCTCAGCATACTGATGACGGTGGGGGTGTTTGCCAGCCTGGGAGGCAAAAAGAGTTTTCTCTGGTAGTCGGGCTGGCCAAGGACTTTCACGGCAAGAAATCCCAACAGTCAGGACTGCAACAGCGAATATACTCTTAACATCTACTTTTGTGGCAAGTGTACACAACTGTATTTTCTTGAACTGTTTGTAGTTAAGCTGTAATCTGGGCTTTCTGATGAGTATAATATTTTGTTGATCTGGAAAGGTCATGAGATCCTGTTTTCATTTATCGTGCTGAAAAAAGTTCTTTCTTCAGATCATTTTCTGTGCTTAGTAACATTGCAATATGCATCAAATGGTAGAAAGTTAAGTTCACTGTATTTTCTTGTGTCTGTTTTAGGATCGTATAATTGATGCTGGTCCTAAAGGAAATTACTCGCGTTTCATGAACCACAGCTGCCAGCCCAACTCTGAGACTCAAAAATGGACAGTCAATGGGGACACACGTGTTGGTCTCTTTGCGGTTTGTGATATCCCAGCAGGTAACTTTAGAGACAGTAATTGTCTGATCTGCTATTTTAATTAATGAGTACAGAAACATGAATTGTAGTGCATGATTGTTACTGTGGTCTGTCATTTTCTTTCCCCACTACACTCCCCATCTTTGGCCAATTGACAGTGACATTATTCTCAACTTCTGCAGTTGCCCCATCCTTGCCTTAACCTTCATTTTCCCCTGGGAGTAGCTTGTATATTTGCAAGTGCATTTGTTTTTTGAAGTTTGCAGGTCTTACTGTGAATTATTACATAGTGATGCCTTATTGACATTGTACTTTTTGTTTGTTTCTCTATCTCACAGTAGTAATTGTAAATCCTGTATCAGGAAGCAAGCGCTTTCCATTGTTGTTGTTGTTATTTTGGCATATTAGCATATGTTACAGAAATAGTGCTAAGCTTAAATTGCCATTATTGCCAGCTGTTGTTGTTAAAGCTTATCTTAAAAATTTCAGTACAATAACTACAACTCTTTACAGTGGATGTTGTAGAATCAGTTTTTCTTTGATCTTTCCATAGCCAGTATCTCCTTTTTGTACACAGGGAAAGCGTGAAAGATTAAATTTTCAGACAAGCCTGTGTTCAACTATCAACACTGGCACTGAAGATCCAGACCAGGCAGCAGAGGGTGGGAGTGAGCAGCCAAAAGCTGAGACTGCTTGAGATCTGATTGTTCCATTATGTTTGACTCTCTCCTGGTTCCCATCACAAATGAGCCCTTGTCTTGTGCATGTGATTGGTTACTTTGGCTTTTTCTGTCCTTAAGAATATCTGAACACACTGCAAAGTCCCAGTTGAAGCTGTTGCAGTCAGATACTTATAAGCTGTCACTTGGACAAAGTGCAGACGTTAACCCAACTTCCCTAAAACAGGATAATTTGCATACAGTCTGCAGTATGATGATTACAGCATAGGCCATACCACAGCAGTCTTAAAGCAGAAAGTATTGGCTCTCATGGTAGTAACTGTTCATCTAGTTATGTTTGCAAATTTCCAGTGGACTGTTAATTGATTCCGTGTGTCAGGTTATTAGATCATCCAAGACTCCAAGGTGTGCTGCAGCTAAAGTGTATTGTAGAGAGAGGATGTCGCACACACACGCACACAATTCATCTTTCTTTCTGTCTTTCTCACTGTCAATGCATCTGTCTCAAGTATTTGAGTGTTGTCGATAGGAACTAGTGAAGGAAAGTGTGGGGGTAGTGGCTTAGCTCAAGATATTTAAGTATTTGATGTAATGCGAATGTAATAGTATGTTTCATTTTAATAATCACTGTTTACAAATCAAAATGTCATTCTATAAGACTTTTGCAAAATGTTTTACATATCCCCACTTATATTTTAACATAAAGCATATTCAGACACGTTTGCTTGTAATTCAAGTTTACATCAACATTCAATTAATTGGGTGGTGTTAGTGACTTTATCAATTCTGTCAGTGGTTAAAAAAAAAAAGTTCTGTGACCACAGAGGTGTAAATTTTCCAAAATTGTACATACAAAGTATTTTCTATTGATTTCAGAAATAACTTGTAATGTCCATTCTGAAAGATGAAATTCCAGTATGTGTATTCCCTTTGCATTCCATAATGTTTATAAATCAGATAACTGATTTAATTTCTGTACTTTTATAAATGATTTGACTCGCATAATCTAGAAACTTAAATTGTTAGTGGTAGTATTACTCATGCTTTAAGTTTTTTGTTTCTTGCTTAATTTTGTTGGCTATGAAAACTTTGTAATTTCTTGAATACCCAATCACCTTGATGTAAAAATTTTCAGAAATCAAATTATTTCTCTTTAAGCTTTTTGTGTTAAACAGTTATACCATCTTGGGATGTTCTTCAAACTATTTTATATTTCTGTTGACTGTCAGAACTCTTGTAATACAATAGAGAAGAAAATTTCCTGCCAGTTATAGTGAGCTTGTTTGATCATAAATATCTTGATGAAGCAGGGGGATGCTCAAGAAACGAGGAGAGACTGAGATTGTGGATACAGATCCTGAAGGAGAACAACCATTCAGAATATTATAGTCATAAAGTAGTCGAAAGTTTTCTAAAAGCTAAGACAACATGGGGATGGAGATGGGAGTTTTTGCCCATGGGGTGACTGCAATTAGAGGTACAGAGAATAGGCTAGAGAGAGATGGAGTTTACTGGAGAAAACTGGCAAAGGAGCTAAGGTATTGCTAGTAAATAATTAGATTGGGAAAGGTAATAGAATAGGAAGAGGCCACAAATTCATTTGGACTCCAGGCTAGAAATTTGCCTTCCCCATCAAGGATTGATATCAGAATATAGGCAAACAGAAAGAAATAGGGTGATCATAAGTGAAAGACCAGCACTGGCAGAGTTCTAATAGAATTTAGAACAGAAGCTGCTGTTAAGGAGAAAATTAGTAGGGCATATACAATATTGCACGAGAACTATAGGAATCAACCAGAAGAAGTTGGAAAGGATTGGGAAGAGAGATTGGAAAAGCAATTCACAATGAAGCAACAGGAGGATATATGTATGGCTTCCAAATATGCAGCAAAGTTACTTGGAAGTATGGGCATAGGTATTTTATACCCCAAGCAGGCTCCAAAGTATTTTTCCTCAGATTGCAAATGTTGGAGGTGTGTTGAATGGAGAGGAAAGAGGCAATTGGGAACACATTTTTTGCGAGAGTAATGAGTTGGCAGGCTTTAAAAATTCCCTGCAGAATACTGTAACAGAAATACTTTGTGATTAAATTGGTGTAACTAAGGAAATGAACTTTTGAGCTATGCTATAGACTCAAAAATGCCTAGACTTTGCAAGGCCTTACTACGTTTAATTCAGGTGGCTGCCAAAAAAGCAGTTACTAGAAAATGAAAATCCAAGTCTAAACCAACTGTAGTAGTAGTAGTGAATATAGTAGTAGCAGAGATAAAAGAACGGGAAGTGGGATCTTTAGAAAAGGATAGGAGTAAATTACATAAAAATGGGAATTGTGGGAATAATGCATGCAGAATAATGTTTTGAGGAGAAATGAAGTTTAAGAGAAGGCGGCAATTGAGTGAGCTTTGTATTGTTTGACAATGACTGGATAGATTATAAGTGATATATAACGTTTGCAACTAAAAATGTCATTATGGTTTGTTTTCATTTATATAAATGTATGATTGTCTGTGATAAGTGCTAATTTAATAAAAAATGTTTCCTTAAAAATATGTTGGTTATGTAGTACAAGACATAGCTTATTAAAAGATAAATCCAAAATATTTTATTAGTTTCAAACAGAAATGCATGCAGTGTTTTCCACTTGGCTATATTACTGATGTTCTCCGGTTTCACTGTTGCAGTCATTACACTTGGGTTATCCTGCTGGCAGGCTACCCCCAGTCAGCCTGAATTCCAAAGTCTAGGCCCGGCGTCGGTTGCTGTCACCTCTTCCTTGACGTCAGTGCACCAGAGGTATAAAAGATGCAGCCGACGCCATTTTCTTTAGTCTCTCTTGCCGTGCGGTGCCCGAAGCAGAAGCAGTTCGCAAGTGCCGGTCGGCCGACTCCTGAGATTTTCGTGTTCGAAAGTCAGATCTGAAGTCTTCATTAAAAGCTAAGTACCCTGTTGGGGAAAACTTTTTTCTTGCTCTTGACTGATGTCAGAAAAAGTTAATTGTATTTCTTGTGGGAAGCAAATACCTCATAAGGATTTTCATTCTTACTGTATTCCTTGCCTAGGCCCTGACCACGACGTTGCTTGTCGATTTTGTGCTAGATTTAACCAGCGCACTATAAAGCGCCGGTACGATTTTGCTTTTCACTGTTTTGGCAGAAATTTTAATTACACGATGCCGTCAGATAGCCAACCGACTACTGCAATTCACAAGAAATGCAAAGAAAAAGAAAAGGACAGGCATCCAAGGTCTAAAACCGATGACGAGCCTTCTTCTAAGCCAGTCGCTGATTCTCAGGTGCTTTTGCAACCCCTGACGCCCACTACTTTGGACCCGCAGGCCGCTACAGACTCACACGTGGAGTCGCCTAGGCCGCTGGAAACTCAAGGTATTGGACCTTCGGAAACTATTCCCTCAGATGGGTCCGAAGCCGCTGAGCAGGCATCTGCTTCTGAGGGTGTTTTCACACTTACTCATTTGTACATTAAAGCGACTCCAGTTACAAAGGCAAAGACTAAAGCATCTTTAAAGACAAAGAAACAAGTACAACAGCCTCATGGTCAGGCCTCCATGCCCAAAAAACAGATGCTCAAAATGGCAGAAGACTGATAAGAGGCCTAGGCAAGAGACAGAATACAAATCTTCAGATAAGGTTTCCATTTCTTCAGATTCCTGTTCTGATCAGGAATACTCTCTTCCTCCCTATGAGGATTCTGATACTGAAGAATCTATCCCTTCAGCCTCTCCTCCTGAGGATTACTCTTTTGGGGAAACCTTGCATACCATGAGGGAACATTTCCACTGGGGGAGCCAAGATTATTCTGAATCTAAGAAAAGGCTCAGGGACTTTCTTTTACCCCCACAACACAGGCCTCTAGCTATTCCACCTGTGTTAGACATTGTAGAGGATGTATTTTCAGAGTCCATTCTGACCCCTGACTCCTTGCCTCCAGCTCCTGTTAAGCCGGACAGGGTGCCTGACTCTCATAAATTCCTTTTCAAGAACCCTGCTGCTGACCCAGAAACTATTTCTCAGGGTCCCAAAGGGGTCAAGGCATCCACTGCAAAAAACCCTACCCCCTCCGACAGGGATTCTAGGGCATTAGACAGATGGGGAAAGAAGATTTACACCTCTGCTACCTTGGCTATAAGGGCTTTAAATTGTCAATTTCATATGCTCAAATATCAGCAATATATTATGTCACTGCTTAAACAGAAAATGTTCATAAATTCTGAAGGTGCAGAAAACAAGGAAATGCAGGATTTATTGCATGCAGCTGAGCAACTTGGAAAGCATACTTTGCAATGTGGTTTTGATTCTTTGGAGGCCTCCTGTAGGGCCGCTGTCACGGGTTCTGTCATTAGGAGGCATGCTTGGTTAAAGGAGCAAAATTAGATGCTCCATTACAGCATGATACTTTGTTTGGTGTTAAAGCAGAAGAGGTGTTAAAGAAAATGGAGGACAAAGCTAAGTCTATGCAAACAGTCAAGGATTTCTTACAAGTACAACCTCCAAGATTTAGCAGGCAGTGGCCTACAAAGAATTGGTCCTTTCCAGTGTCAGACAGACCACAAAGGGGCAGATACAGACGCCCAAGAGGCAGATCCCAGCCCCAAGGTTCATACAGGTCTCAACAATGGGGTGCTTCTACCTCCAAAAGTGGAGAGGACAAATCACACCCTTACAGGAAACAGTCCCAATGACTTCCCCCTGCCTACGCCAAGCACTTATCTTCTGGCAGTGCCTTTAGGGGGAAAACTAGCACTTCTTTCTCAAAATTGGCACATAACCCAGGACAAATGGGTCTTAGACATAGTGTCACAGGGATACAAGTTTCACTTTCATACCCTGCCAAGGGCAAACGGTTGGCCAGACCTACCAAAAAACCAATGGGCAGAGACACAAAAACAAGTCTCATCCCGCATGGACAAGAGGGCCATTCAACAAGTACCAGAACAAGAGCAGGGACAAGGATTTTATTCAAGACTGTTCTTGGTACCCGGAAAGGACAAAGCCTGGAGACCAATACTGGACCTATCTATTCTAAATACGTATCTGGATATACCAAAATTAAAAATGTTGACCTTACAGCAGCTTCTGCCCATGCTGGGCAAGAATGCTTGGCTTGTGACTTTAGACCTAAAAGAGGCATACCCGCATGTCCCAATCAGACAAACATGCAGAAGATACCTCAGATTCAAAGCTGGCTCAATGCACTATCAATTCTCTTCACTGCCCTTTGGCTTATCTACTGCGCCCAGGGTCTTCACAAAGTCCCTGGCGCACCAGTAATTGCATTCTGCAGACAGAGGAATATAAATATATCCTTACTTGGAAGACTGCCTCATTCAAGCAGAGAACAAGGACATTCTACTACAGCATCTGGCTTTTGTAAAAAAGATTACTACCATGCCTAGGGTACACAGTCAACGAACAAAAATCAAAACTAGTACCCTCTCAGGATAATAATATTCCTGGGTACAAGCTTAAATACAACTGCCCAGATGGCTTATCTCATGCCAGACAAAGGCAACTGACTACCTACTTCAGACTGTTGGCAACAAAGGCCCAGTTATCTGCAAGAAAAATTTTGCAGGCTTTGGGCTTCATGGCATCCTGCATTCTACTAATTCCATATGCAAGACTGCATATGAGGAAACTTCAGTGGTACCTAAAAAGTGTTTGGACTCAGCATTGCCACAGCTTGGAAACAATAATTACTCTCATTCCCTGCCTGCAACAGGAGTTTCGATGGGCGAAGGCCTGTCACCAGAACAAGGGACAGCCATTCACCTTACCCCCAGCCAGGCAGACATTGACAACGGATGCATCAGATTATGCCTGGGGGGGGGGGGGCACATGGCAAGAAGATGTATTCAAGGCCCATGGTCCGCCAGCCAAATGCATCTAAATATCATTAAAAAAGATATGCTAGCTGTTCAGAATGCCATGACAGCCCTCAAGGACCTACTTCATCCGGGGCAACTACTGATAGACAATACCACAGTCATGTGGTATATAAACAAGCAGGGAGGCACTCATTCTTGCCCCCTCTGCTGACTAGCCATGACTTTGTGGGACACAGCATTGACTTACCAAGTACATCTGCAGGCACAATTCCTGCCAGGAAAGATAAATACTCTGGCAGGCGAACTAAGTAGAAACCTCATGGATCCCCACGAGTGGAAGTTGGATCCACAAGACTTCAACATAACAAGGGAATGGGGATGCCCAGACATAGACCTATTTGCCTCTAATCACAACTGCCAAATAAAGAGATTCTGCACAAGGACTTATCACAGACAAGCATGGAAAGTGGATGCCCTATCTTTCAGCTGGAAAAACTTAACAGTATATGCCTTTCCTCCACTGCCTCTCCTCCCCAAGGTACTCCTAAAGGTCAGACACGAGAAGCCAAAAATTATACTGATTGCCCCAGACTGGCCTCGCCAGTACTGGTATCCAATCCTAAGGAACTTGTCTCAATGCCCAGCTTGGACCTTACCTCAAATACCTCGCCTACTGTCCCAACAAAACAATCAGATCCTGCACAGCCAACTCAAGACCTTAAATCTGGCAGCATGGCTGATAATGTAGTCATACAAAACACACCTCTCACTAAAGCGGTGATGGATGTCATTTTGGAGGCCAGGAGGCCTAGTACTAAAAAATCTTATGTTGGAAAATGGAAGAGATTCTGTGCCTGGAACCAGGCACAAGGAATTGACGCAGGGAGTACCAAATATTCCTCAGATTTTGCAATACTTAACTGAGATGCTGGACAAAGGCCTATCCTTTTCATCAATTAAAATTCATGCCTCTGCTATTTCGGCTCATTACAATACAGAGCCACCAATCATTTCTCATCCTTTGTTAAGGAAATACCTCAGAGGAGCCAAAAACCTAAGGCCTCCAAAGAGATCACCAATACCGGCATGGGACCTCAGTTATGTTTTGGAAAAACTCACTCTGCCCCCTTTTGAGCCAGCCACTACAGATGATATAAAGTTTTTATCTTGGAAAACAGCTCTGCTCCTAGCAATAACCTCTGCAAGATGAGTCTCAGAGCTACAGGCACTCATGGCTGTGGAACCTTTTATCATTTTTTATCCAGACAGGGTTTCTCTGAGGACAAACCCGACATTTATGCCTAAGGTAGTGTCCAGTGTGGCCCTTAACCAAACTATTCATCTGCCTACTTTTTATCCAAACACACAGAATAAGGGGGAGATAATTCTGCATTCTTTGGACACACAGCTAAACTTCTACTTGAACAGAACCAAAGCTTTCAGAAAGATTGAGCAACTACTAGTGGCATATGCTGCTGGATCACAAGGAAAGGATATTTCCAAGCAGAAAAGTTCAAAGTGGATAGGCCACTGCATTCATTTCTGCTATTCACAGCATGGCAAGCTAGTGTCTAAGGGCATTAGGCCACATTCTACCAGAGCAGCAGCCACTTCAGCAGCCTTCCTTAGGGGAGTACCAACCAAAGACATTTTAGAGGCTGTTACCTGGAGTTCAGTGCACACCTTTACAAAGCGCTATCATTTACCACTCTACTCTAAATCCAGGGCAGGCTTTGCCACTGCAGTTCTGCAGGGCCTCATAGCCGCTCCTAATGCTATTTAGCTCCAGCCTCCCATCCATAGCTTTGGGATTCAACCCAAGTGTAATGACTGCAACAGTGAAACACGAGGAACATGGTGCAGTTGTGTACACTTACCATAAATGTAGATGTTAGAGTGTATTCACTGTTGCAGTCCAGGTTACCCACCCACCATCCCCCATCTCTTCACTGGAACTTACCTACACTTCTCTAATCTATACAACCTATGTGGTGTATTTGCTTGTAGATGAAGGTATTATATATTTTGGTGCATACATGTTTTATTGGCATATTTTTAGCCTACCCTTTTGGGGGGCACCTGACATCTGGAGCAAAAAAACTAAAGAAAATGGCGTCTGCTGCATCTTTTATACCCCTGGCGCACTGACGTCAGGGAAGAGGCGACAGCAACCGACGCAGGACCTAGACTTTGGAATGCAGGCCGACCTGAGGGTAGCCTGCTAGCAGGATAACCCAAGTGTAATGACTGCAACAGTGAATACACTCAAACATCTACATTTATGGTAAGTGTACACAACTGTACTTTACCCAGTGTATGATTATCATAAAAGGGCTACCAGTGAATACTTTTAATATATAATTTAGCTTGATAACACCCACTCTTTCCCAAGTTCTAATGTGATGGTCATAAGCAAGTGTAAGACTATTTGAATACCAGAGGAACAGCTGAATAGTGATGGTCATAAGCAAGTGTATTTTTAATGTGTTAAAATTTCTAGGACAAGTTTTTAGTATCTTAAGCTGTTTCACCAGTCTGATAAATGTCAAGCATTTTCCCTCTTCTCAAGAGTTTTTGTGGTATAGTCATCAAACCTGATTATATTCATGACCTATTCTTAAAGTGGACTTTAAACCAACTGAACTCAAAATCAGTGCTTTATTTAAAAAAGGATAATTAACAGCAGTAGACCTTGGTAGAGAAGAGTCTGTTGAAAGGGGTTTGCCTATTGGTCAGTTCGCTCCCTCTCTCTACCTAGCATAATATCCTTGTAGGTTTAAAAATTGTGGGGTCCGGGATGAAAAGAAGCTAAATTGTCATAATCTTCATTTTTTAGGTAGACTAAAAAACCTTTACACCAGTTCTCTCTTTTCAAGATCTTCAATCGTAAGAACCATGTATTTTGTTTTGAAAGGAACTCTACAGTTTCTTAAGGCCAGGCTACCTGCCGTCGGCCAGAATTCCAAAGTCTAGGTCCGGCGTCTGCTGCTGTCGCCTCTTCCCTGATGTTAGTGCGCCAGGGGTATAAAAGATGCAGCTGATTCCATTTTCTTCAGTCTTTCTTGCCGCGCGGTGCCCAAAGCAAAAGCAATTTGCAAGTGACGGTCGGCCAACTCCTGAGATTTGCAAATCCGAATTTCAGAACCAAAGTCTTCATTAAAGCCAAGTACCCTGTTGGGAAAACTTTTTTCTTGCCCCAGACCGATGTCAGAAAAAGTTAATTGTATTTCTTGTGGGAAGCAAATACCTCATAAGGATTTTCACTCTTACTGTATTCCTTGCCTAGGCCCTGATCACAACGTTGCTAGCTGTCGCTTTTGTGCTAGATTTAACCAACGCACTATCATGCGTTGGTTCGATTTTGCATTTCATTACTTTGGCCGAAGATTTAATTATATAATGCCGTTGGGCCAGCCAACAACCAGAGTTTACAAAAAACGCAAGGACAAGGAAAAGGATAGGCATCCGAGGTCCAAACCCGACTACGAGGCCTCTGCTAGGCCAGTCACCGGTTCTCAGTGAGGTGCTTACGCAGCCCCTGGCGCCCGCTACCACAGAGCCACAGGCCACTTCCGACTCCCACGTGGAGCCGACTGGGCCTCTGGATACTCAAGGTACTGGACACTCGGAAATCATTCCCTCAGATGGGTCCAAGCCGCTGAGCAGGCATCGGCTTCTGAGGGTGTCTTCAGACCTACACAACTATATATTAAGCCATCTCCAGCTTCAAAGACTAAAGCAGCTCTAAAGACAAAGAAACAAGGACAGCATTCTCCTACTCAGACTTCCATGCCTAAAAAACAGATGCTCAAAATGGCCGAAGATCTAATTACTTTGATCAGGGGTTCCCATCCCCCTCCTGATAAGAGGCCTAGGCAAGAGACAGAGTATGATTCTTCTGATCAGGTTTCTATTTCCTCTAATTCCTCTTCTGAACAGGATTACTCCATGCTTCCCTATGAGGATTCTGATGCTGAAGAAATCCATTCCTTCAGCCTGTCCTCCTGAGGATTATTCTTTTGGGGAAACCCTGCATACGATGAGGGAGCATTTCCACTGGGAGAGCCAAGATTATTCTGAATCTAAGAAAAGGCTCAGAGACTTTCTGCTACTTTCTCAGCACAGACCCCTTGCTATTCCACCTGTTCTAGACATTGTAGATGTATTTTCCGAGTCCGGCCTGTCCCCTGACTCTCTACCCCCTGCATTTGCTAAGCCAGACAGATAGTACAGGGTCCCGGATTCTCATAAATTCCTATACAAAAACTCCGCTGCCGACCCAGAAACCATATCTCAGGGTCCCAAAGGGGTTAAAGCTTCCACTGCAAAAAACCCTGTCCCCTCTGATAAGGATTCTAGGGCTCTAGACAGATGGGGGATAAAAGTCTGCACTTCTGCTACCCTGGCTGTAAGAGCTTTAAATTGTCAGTTTCATATGCTTAAATATCAGCAATATTTAATGTCACTGCTGAAACAAATTGTTGACAAATACTGAATGTTCAGAGAACAAGGAATTGCAGGATTTATTGCATGCAGCTGAACAAGTGGGAAAGCATACTTTGCAATGTGGTTATGATTCACTGGAGGCCTCTTGCCGGACTGCAGTTACAGGTTCTGTGATTAGAAGGCATGCTTGGTTAAAGGAACAGAATCTGCCTGATCATGTTAAAGCAAAATTATTAGATGCACCATTACAGCATGACACTTTGGTACTAAAGCAGAAGAGGTGTTGGAAAAAAAATGGAAGATAAAGCAAAATCCATGCAGACAGTTAAGGATTTCTTACAGGTACAATGACCCAGGTTTAGCAGCAACCGGCCTTCTAAAAATTGGTCCTTTCCAGTGTCAGACAGACCACAAAGAGGCAGATAGAGGCGTCCCAGAGGCAGATCTCAGCCCCAAGGCTCATACAGGCCTAAACAATGGGGTGCTCCTACCTCCAAAAGCGGAGAAGACAAATCGCAACCTTACAGGAAACAGTCCCAATGACTTTCCTCTACCATAACCAAGCACTTTTCTTTTGGCATCCCCCTTAGGGGGAAAACTAGCACTTTTTCCATCAAATTGGCAAATGGTTACCCAAGACAAATGGGTCCTGAACATAGTGTCCCAAGGCTACAGGTTCCATTTTCACACTCTACCAAGGTCAAAAGGTATGCCAGACCTGCCACACAATCAATGGGCAGAAGCACAAAAACAAATTACAGCCCTCATGAACATGAGGGCCATTCAGCAAGTACCACAACAAGAGCAGGGGAAGGATTTTACTCCAGACTTTTCCTAGTACCCAGAACGGACAAAACGTGGAGACCGATACTGGACCTGTCCATTTTAAATACGTTTCTGGAAGCTCAAAAATACAAGATGTTGACTCTACAGCAGCTACTGCCTATGCTGGGCAAGAAGGCTTGGCTCGTAACTTTGGACCTAAAAGAGGCATAGCTGCATGTCCCAATCAGACAATCTTGCAGAAGATACCTCAGATTCATAGCTGGCTCAATGCATTACCAATTCTCTGCACTGCCCTTTGGCTTATCTACTGCGCCCAGGGTCTTCACAAAATTCCTGGCACCAGTAATTGCGTTTTGCAGACAAAAAGGAATTCAAATATATCCCTACTTGGACGACTGCCTAATTCAAGCAGAGAAGAAAGACATTCTAAAGCATCTGG
Source organism: Protopterus annectens (assembly GCF_019279795.1). Lineage (NCBI taxonomy): Eukaryota > Metazoa > Chordata > Ceratodontiformes > Protopteridae > Protopterus > Protopterus annectens. Next base: position 498,828,614 of record NC_056729.1, on the reverse strand, counting down.
CGTTTGTAAAAAGATTACTAATTGGCCTAGGGTACACAGTAAATGAAAAGAAATTAAAGCTAGTGCCCTCTCAAGAGATAATATTCCTGGGTGCAAGCTTAAATACAACTGCCCAGATGGCTTATCTCACGCCAGACAAACAAAAGCAACGGACTACTTACTTCAAGAAATTGGCAACAAAAACCCACTTATCTGCAAGGAAAATCCTGCAGGCCTTGGGTTTCATGGCATCCTGCATTCTACTAATTCCGTATGCCAGACTGCATATGAGGAAACTACAATGGTATCTAAAAAGTGTTTGGACTCAGCATTGCCACAGCTTGGAGACAGTAATTGCACTCATTCCCTGCCTGCAACAGGAGTTTCGATGGTGGGCAGAAGCCTGTCACCACAACAAGGGTCTGCCATTCAGTTTACCCACAGCCAGACAGACACTGACAACGGATGCATCAGATTATGCCTGGGGGGCCCATATGGCAGGAAAATGTATTCAGGGCACATGGCCTGCAAACCAGATGCATCTTCACATCAATCAAAAAGAGATGCTAGCTGTACAAAGTGCCCTGACAGCTTTCAAGGACCTGCTTCATCCAGGACATTTACTGATAGACAGACAACACTACGGTCATGTGGTACATAAACAAGCAGGGAGGTACACATTCCTACCCCCTCTGCAGACAAGCAATGACCTTATGGGACACAACACTGGCTTTTCAAGTTCACTTGCAAGCACAATTCCTGCTTGGAAAATCAAATACTCTGGCAGACGAACTTAGCAGAAACCTCATGGATCCCCACAAATGGAAACTGGATCCACAAATCTTCAGCATGATAAGGAAATGCTAATGCCCAGATGTAGATCTATGTGCCTCCCCTCACAACTGCCAATTACAGAGATTTTGCACAAGGATTTATCACAAGCAAGCATGGAAAGTGGACGCCCTATCCTTCAGCTGGAAAAATCTAACAGTTTATGCTTTTCCCCCACTGCATCTCCTTCCCAGGGTACTCCTAAAGGTCAGACAAGAGAAGCCAAAAATGATACTGATTGCACCAGACTTGGCCACGCCAGCACTGGTACCCAATCCTAAAGAGCTTGTCAAAAGATCCAGCATGGATATTGCCTCAGACTTCTCACTTGCTGACCCAACAAAACAATCCGATCCTGCACAGCCATCTCAGGACCTTAAATCTGGCAGCATGGCTGATAATGTAGCCATTCAGAACACTCCTCTTTCAAAAGCTGTTATGGATATTATCTTGGAGGTCAGGAGGCCCAGTACAAGAAAATCTTATGCAGAAAAATGGAAGAGATTCTGTACTTGGAACCAGGAACAAGGCATTGACACGGGTGTACCAAATATCCCTCAGATTTTACAATACCTAACTGAGATGCTGAACAAAGGCCTATATTAAGTTGTCTATCTCGCCTTCATTCTTGCTGATTGGGTTCGGAGCCGATCCTCTGCTCTGACTCGGCCATCTTCTAAAGCTCGTGAGCTATTTACTGGCTCGAGGCCTCCCCATAACCCACAATGCCTGGCGCTAGATCCCCAGATCTCATTTGCCGCTTCTGCTACGAGGTTGCTTTTACTAGCTCAGGTCGTATTTTTGTATTTTGATAGGTTTTATATATTTTTTCCATAGCCAGGCTTCCGGACATTTCTCAATCGGTGTGTGAAATCATCTTATCTTCGCACAAATCTACCACCAGAAAAACTTATGCTAGTAAGTGGAAATGTTTCTCTTGCTGGGAAGAGTCTAAAAACATAGATCCCTTTTCAGCCCCGGTCCACCACGTTTTAGATTTCTTAGCGGAACTTTTTCAGGCTGGGTCCTCTTCTGCTACCATTAGAGTTCAGTTAGCCGCAATTTCAAATTTTCATACATGCCTATCTGAAACTAGTATAATGTCCCATAAACTTTGCAAAGCTTTTCTCAAAGGGACTACTTTGCTCAGGCCACCAGAAAGAGATCCTCCGCCTCCGTGGGATCTTAATTTGATCTTAGCTTCACTAATATTGCCCCCCTTTGAACCCGCAGCTTCATGTTTCTTAAAGTTTCTTTCCTGGAAACCCCTCTTTCTTGTGGCAATTACCTCATCCAGAAGAGTTTCCGAACTCCAGGCTCTTTGTGTTAGCCCTCCATATTTAGTTTTCCATAATGGCAGAGTTTCGCTCAGGACCAATTCCTCCTTTCTTCCTAATGTACCTATTGAGAGTAATCTGAATCAGTCCATTGATCTTCCGGTCTTCTTCCCAAATTATTCCAACAAAGCTGAACATAAATTACATCAGTTGGATGTTCATAGACAATTACGTTTCTACTTGCATAGGACTAAACAAATTAGAAAATCAGATCAGCTCTTCCTGTCCTATGCTGAAGGTAAACAAGATCTACCAGTGTCTAAAGTAACTCTGTCTAGGTGGTTGACTTCTATTATTACTTTGATTTATCAATTGAGGAACAAGTAGCTCCCTGCTAAACCAAAAGGCCACTCTACTAGGGCTTTAGCTACTTCTGCAGCTTTTCAGGCAAGATTACCAATGGAAGCCATTTGTGCGGCAGCTACATGGGCCACTCCCCATATATTTATTTCTTCTTATAAGCTGGATGTGGCCTCTAGGAGCAGAGCTGATTTTGGTTCCACTGTGCTGAAGAGTCTGTTCCGATGAGCCACCCAGGACTGAGGTGCTAGGGACGCTGTCCCAACCAGCAAGAATGAAGGCGAGATAGACAACTTAACATTAAGAAGTTATGTACCTACCATAACGTTCCATGTTAGTTGTCTTCTTCTCGCCTTCTTTCTTGCGTCCCACCCTCCGTCCCCCTATCCTAATAGACCGAGAAGAGTTGCCTTCTGAGTTTCTTGTAGCTGGCTCGGTCTTATCTGGTTAGTTCCCTCAACCTTTTAGCTCTGTAGCTAAACATATGCTGTTAGGACAGGTGTCCCTATATTTGTCTGTAGTTAGGTCTACCAAACGAGATCTGGGGCTCTAGCGCCAGGCATTGTGGGATATCCCCAGGCCTCGAGCCAGTAAATAGCTTTCAAGCTTTAGAAGATGGCTGAGTCGGAGCCGAGGATCAGCTCTGAACCCAACCAGCAAGAAAGAAGGCGAGAAGATGACAACTAACATGGAACGTCATGGTAGGTACATAACTTCTCATTCTTTCTCATCAGTTAAGATTCATGCCTCTGCCATTTCAGCCCATTACAATACGGAACCACCTATCTATTCTCATCCTTTAATAAGGCAGTACTTCAGAGGGGCCAAAAACATTAGGCCTCCAAGGAGAGCACCAATTCTGGCCTGGGACCTCAATTATGTTTTGGAAAAACTCACACTGCCTCCTTTCGAGCCAGCATCAACAGCAGAAATAAAATTCTTATCCTGGAAAACAGCTCTGCTCCTAGCAATAACCTCTGCAAGGCGAGTCTCAGAGTTACAAGCACTCATGGCTGTGGAACCTTGCATCATTTTTCATCCAGACAGGATTTCTCTGAGGACAAACCCTACATTTATGCCTAAGGTGGTGTCCAGTGTGGCCCTCAACCAAATCATTCATTTTGCCTACCTTTTATCCAAATCCACAGAACAAGGGTGAGAAAATTCTGCATTCTTTGGACATACACAGGCAGTTACGCTTCTACTTGGACAGAACTAAAGCTTTCGGAAAGACTGAGCAACTTTTAGTGTCATATGCTGCAGGATCACAAGGAAAGGCTATCTCAAAACAGACTATTTCTAAATGGATAGGCCATTGCATCCATTTCTGCTATTTTCAACATGGCAAATCAGTGCCTAAGGGCATTGGGGTCTCATTCCACCAAAGCAGCAGCCTTCCTCAGAGGAGTACCAACCAAAGATATCTTAGAGGCTGCAACTTGGAGTTCAGTGCACACCTTCACAAAGCACTACCACTTACCTCTTTACTCTAAGTCCAGAGCAGGTTTTGCCACTGCAGTTCTGCAGGGCCTCATAGCCTGTCCCATCCTCAGCTTTGGGATTCAACCCAAGAGTAATGACTGCAACAGTGAAACACGATGAACATAGTACAGTTGTGTACCTACCGTAAATGTAGATGTTCGAGTGTATTCACTGTTGCAGTCCAGGTTACCCACCCACCACCCCCCTTTTTCTTTGCTGGGGTTTATCTGCACTTCTCTATCCTATACAACCTATTTGGTGTATTTGCTTGTAGATGAAGGAAATGTTATTTTTTGTGCATGCATTTTTATTGGAGTATTTTTTTCAGCCTACCAGTTTGGGGGCACCTGACATCTGGGGCAAGAAAAACTGAAGAAAATGGCGTTGGCTGCATCTTTTAATACCCCTGGTGGACTGACGTCAGGAAAGAGGCGACAGCAATCAACGCCGGACCTAGACTTTGAAATTCTGGCCGACGGCGGGTAGCCTGCCAGCGGATAACCCAAGAGTAATGACTGCAACAGTGAATACACTCTAACATCTACATTTATGGTTGGTACACAACTGTACTTTCTCTTCCTTTAGTCTTCCATCAAGAACTGTTAAAGCAAATTCTGTGCCTTGTTGGAGTATTTTGTGTATCTTAAGTTTCAGGAGTTCAGTTTGTATAACGTTGCTGTCTTGCAAATTTTCTAGTTTTATTGAAGAATGTCAGTTTTTAGTAAGATTTCTTGAAGTCAACATTTATTGGACATCTTTTCTTGGGGAATTGTCAGTGTATGAAGCTTTTTAAGGAAATAATTTTCTTCCTCATCTTCCCTGGCATTCAAAGAAAGAAAATTCGGACAGGAAAATTGCTGATTTTTTTCAATATTTTTTTATCCTTAAAAAGCAATAAAATGACTATAGATGTTGAAATTCTGAGTAAAATTTCCCTTTTCTGTATATTTGTACTGCTAATAGCAGACCTCTTCATAGTTGCTGCTACATGTCAGCCATCTTGGAATCGGTCTCCACCAAGTATTTTCCCGGTTAGGGGTCGCCACAGTGGAACTCCAGTCCGCTAATGATTGGCAGTGGATTTTTACGGGGCCAAGGTGCCAGCCCGACACCCAACCTTCAAAGAAGGCACGCCCATTCATGCACGCACCTACCTGCATGTCTTTTAAACGTCACTTTTGAAATTTGAAAAAAATCTCTGGAGCGTTTGTCTCTGGGCCTCCGCTGAAAATTGGCTTTGTTCCAAGTTGGACTTTCTCAGTAAGCAAATGTTAAATAAAATAAAAATAAATTTGGCTGCTTTTGGGAAGTCTGCTCTTTAGGACTAAGCCACCTAAATTCTGGTCCAAAATTCTCCAATTTCTTCCATCTCACTTGTACTACTTGGGGATCAGCCCAGTCAAGGGCTCATCAGGTAGGATGCTTAATAGAAGCTATAACTGATGCATTCTTTCCC